>NC_044986.1:98988472-99079408 GCF_008728515.1 Papio anubis
AAAGAAACCCCTACATTAGAAAGGGGAGGTCAGAAGCTGAGTGGTTGGTAACACTTCCTTCTTTTTAACCACAGTAGTGGTGGGCTTCCTTCCTAGTGCTAAATGCCTACTGTTAGACACCTAGTGTATGATTCATTCATGCCTTTTACAAATACTTGTCAAGTGTTTGCATTGTGACCAATACTCTTCCAGGCACTGATTACAAAGCAATGAACAAATAAACAGAAGTCAATCCCCACAATGGAAATTACATTCTAGTGCCTAAGGAAGAAAGCACATAAGACACATAAGATACGTAAGTAAATAGGTAGTATGTTAGGAGGTGGTAATTATCATGGAGAAACATACAAACAATTAGCATGAAAGCCAGCAAGCTAACGTAAGTCCTTATCACGAAATAGGCAAGTGTGTGCAAGTACACACGTGTTAGTGTCCATGCATGTGCACAGCGTGTGCTGATGGAAGAGCAGGTCATTGCCACTACATCATAGGACCAAACTGGGGAGAAAGGAAAACTTATTCTTATAAGTCTATTAACATATATTAACCTGGAAAATAAATTAGGGAAAAGGAAGTACACTACTCCTACATATTATCAATCATGGTTATTGTTTTATTCTCTTTTCTAAAACGGCTTGGGTTCAGCATCAACCTTCTGGGTATTAACAAGGACACTGATTTTGAATTATAGAGTATAAACAATTATTTTAACAGAATTCATTATATTTAAGGGTTCACTGTAAGGACTTTAGTTTTGAGTAAGTAGAAAAACAATAGTGAGAACTGATATTCCAAGGGGGATTTTACAATAAAAAGCCCATACCTCATTATTTTGCCATAACAAAAGTCTTCACTCACTGGACACCCCAGTCAAGCCCTCTAGATGTTAGGCCCACTGTGTGCTGGAAGATATTATTTTATGTGCAGAAATCATTAAACTGGCTTTATGGAGAATTATGTTTTTGAAAGGAGAAAGCAGAGAAAACTAAAGGAATTCTGTAATGTGACACCAAAATCCAATCAAAGGGATAGTTTTCCCAATTCCATGTAATATCCGCCCCCTAACCACTGCAAAGAATCAGTGTATCAGACGCTACAGAGCATATAGAAGTAGACTGACTTTGGGAATATGCAAAATCTAATATCTAGCAACCGAGAAATATAGTGAAAAGCCTGGGAATATGCTTCAAGGGAAAAATAGGTTCGAAACCAGCCTGGCCAACATGGTGAAACCCCGCCTCTACTAAAAATACAAAAATTATGTGGGCGTGGTGGTGGCTGCCTGTAATCCCAGCTGCTCGGGGGGCGCTGAGGCAGGAGAATAGTTTGAACCCAGGAGGCGGAGGTTGCAGTGAGCTGAGATCCGGACGCTGCTTAACCGCCAGACGGATGGTTGGTTGGTTGAACAGATGCGGACGGACGGACGGTGGTTGGACGGACGGACGGACGGGCCAGTTGGGCCGCCCGCCGCCGCCGCCTTGAAAGAAAGAAAGAAAAGAAAAAGAAAAATAGGTGTTTATGTTTTGTCCAGGTATACTAAATACTAAATATCCAGAGGTTTCCTTAAGGGATTCAGAATGGTGCAATTTATTTCTTCCTCTGTTATAACGTTGGTTCAACAAAATGAAACACACTTAAAGCTTGGGTTGAGTAAACACATGTGTTTATCAAGTCATTCAAATAATAACTATCATCAATAACACAATGAGGAAAATCACCAAGGTCATGATTTTTTTAAATCTTGAAAAAAATCAATAAAATGAAATAAATAAGTCTTCTTCCTCCAACACATAAACTACATTCCAGGTGTTAAACTGCTATGGAAATCATAAAAGAAATGTTAATAGGAAAAACATACAACTCGTCGATAAAAACCTAAAGCCAACTAAAGCTTGAGCCAAGAAACAATTGTGGGCCATGATGAAGCTGTTGAGGATTTTTTAAGAATCATTTATGGAAGAAACAGACATTTGGAATAAAGCAGGTTGAGCCCAAGACACTCTTAGAAGGCTGCATAACTTTTTATAGATGTTACTAGTAAAGGTAGCAGCCATTACTCTCACACACACAAACACATGTGCAAACACATACACACACACACACACAGAGACGATTGCAATGGCAAACTACATGCCCCAAATTTATTAATACTTTGAGGTTTTATTTTCCATTTTTCTCTTTATACTGAATTGTTTGTCTCATAATGCACTTCTCTATAAATGCTTTATTTCTCTGAACTGGGCAACTAATGAAATCCTACAAATACATACCCACGTAAACAAACACAAGGTTTTGTGCTCTCAGCTTCTGCCTTCTACCTACACTGATTACACCTCGAGAGTAGTCTTCTATAACGTTATTCAAATAACAGGCCACCAGATACTGTTCCCTCTGGAAGTGCACCTGCATCTTTCATCAACTTTAACGGAAATTATGTGCAAGCAAACTCCTACTGCTAGTTCAAGAGTCAAAGAGGGGACAAGGCATTATGAATTTTTCAGATTGCTGACCAAGAAATAGCGTTCATTTCCTCCACTATCAATATTGTTTAAAACGAAAGTCATAGTATTTCTGAGGCAGAAATATGGGAACTTAAAAGAATAAACAATAGCTTATTTTTATTTCACAGCTTTTTTGGGGGCTGGTATTTAAAAGGAAACACTTTACTGAGGCCCATTGCCAACAATTTGTCAATAATAAAATGAATAAAACTAGGGCACTACAGAATTTCTTCACCTGTGAGTAGTGAATAAGTATAATCTATGATTTTAATACCCTTTTCAGTAATATTTGCAAACTTTCCACCCAATTGATGGCTTATTTTATCCTCACACAAATATTTTCAACATGAGCCCTAGCCCAACTGTCCTTTCTTATTTTCTTGCTGAAATGTAATGAAATGCTAAATTTCAGGAATGTTGAGAAATACTCTTTTGTCTGTCCCCGAAGAAATAGCTTCATTGTTTCCTTCCTATGAACTCTGCTCCCAATTAATTGACTTTTGTAATCGTGTTTTGAGACCAGATACTGTTCAAAAGATTTTTTTTTTTTTACCAGGGTAAAGCTCTATTTATCACATGTCGTGTTTTTCCCACTCTGTCCTCATTGTCACTGGTTAGAAGGAAAGAGTGAATTTTTAAAGTTACTAATCAACAGTGGCTATTTGCCTTAGTTTAGCTAAGTCATCCTCAACTGACCAAAGAAAGAAATCGTCAGATCACTGATGGTTGGCAGCACAAAGGGGTGTGTACGTAAGATCCAAGATCAACATAGGATACATTGTACTGTGTATTGCTTTACCACATTTCTTCTGGGTTTAGCTATGCTGGGAGCAGTTGGGCACATACTCTTACAAATGAAGTTTGGAGGTGCCTGTATTTACATCTACGTGTTCAGAAGAGCAGAGCCGATAACCCTATCTGTGCCTTTAAAGAAGATCTGAGAGAGTCAACCAATGTAAGGATGGTCATATGGACTTTCCTTGCTTTTGGTCACCTCTCCTGGCCATCTCTAGCCACAGATCTGCACAGACCAATGCCACTTTATACAGAGACGGTGTCCACAGATAAAGGAAGAAATGATTGTATCTACTGCTACAATGACTCCATTTTATTTCCTAAAGATCAGGAAACAACCCACATTTAGGATAGTGCAACAAATCTCAAGGACAAAATGGCAAAATACATACATTGCTTATTCACAATTAAGAGACATGGCCTCTGGCCTTTTGTTTTGTTTTTTGGCAGGTGGTACTTATTCTGACAGGTGGGAGTCTCCTCTGCTAAAGCCAGAGTTTATTATTTTAAACTATAAATATGATATATTATGGGTTTCAAGAGTTGCATTCTTTTTTCCCTCCAATTTACTCTTCCATCCCTCCTTTCCTCATCCTGTGGCCAGCTCCTCCAGAGGCTATGGCAGAGGGAGAAGGGGCACAGTTGGAAATTCCTGCTGTTACCAGAACATGGCTATTGTTTACTTTGTGAAGGCGGGCTTTCTCTGTGAGTCCCAACTGTGGTTGTTTTTTTTGGGGGGGGGGTTTTGTTTGTTTGTTTGTTTACATTCCCCATTGCAGATACTCTCCATGTGACTTCTTTTCTCCCCTCAGCTTTATTGAGATATAATTGGCTTTTTAAAAACTGCACATAGGTACATACACACCATGGACTACTATGCAGCTATAAAAAAGAATGAAATAATGTCCTTCGCAGCAACATGGATGGAGTTGGAGGCCATAATCCTAAGTGAATTAACACAGGAACAGAAAACCAAATACCACATGTTCTCACATATAAGTGGGGGCTAAGCATTGAGCACACACAGACATAAATATATAACAATAGACACTGGACTACTAGAGGGTGGAGGGAGGTGGGCAGGTAGTTGGCAAAACTACCTATCTGGTACTGTGCTCACTACCTGGGTGACAGGATCCGTGCCCTAAACCTCAGCATCACACAATATTCCTGTGTAAGAAACCTGCACACATACCCCTTGTATCAAAAAATAAAAGTTGAAAATTAACAAGCAAAGAACAACCCCATTACAACGCAGGAAAGGATATGAATAGACACTTTTCAAGAGAAGACATATATGTGGCCGACAAGCACATAAAAAATGTTCAACATCACTAGTCATTAGAGAAATACAAATCCAAACCACAATGAGATACCATCTCACACCAGTCAGAATGGTTATTATTAAAAAGTCAAAAAATAATGGATGCTGGCAAGGCTGCAGAGAAAAGCTAACACTGACAACAGTGTAAATTAGTTCAGCCACTGCAGAAAACAGTTTGCTGATTTCTCAAAGAACTTAGAACTACCATTTGACCCAGGAATCCCATTATTGGGTATATCCAAAGGAATATAGATTGTTCTAATGTAAAGACACATGCACACATATGTTCATCACAGCACTGTTCACAATAGCAAAGACACGGAATCAACCTAAATGTTCATCAACAGTAGACTGGATAAAGAAAATGTGGTACATATACACCATGGAATACTACGCAGCCATAAAAAAAGAACAAGGTCATGTTCTTTGCAGCAACATGATGGAGCCAGAGGCCGTTATCCTAAGGGAACTAATGCAGGAACAGAAAACCAGACACCTCATGTTCTCACTTGTAAGTAAGATCTAAACACCGAGTACACATAGACACAAAGAAAGGAATCATAGACACCAGGGCTACTTGAGGGTAAAAATTGAAAAGCTACTTATTGAGTATCATTTATGCTGTGTTTATTACCTGGGTAATGAAATAATCTGCACACCAAACCCCCAGAACATGCAGTTTATCTGTAGAATAAAACTGCATGTGTCCCGCTGAAAAGAAAATAAAAGTTAAAAATAAACAAAAGTTGAGGCTGGGCACGGTGGCTCACACCTGTAATCCCAGCAATTGGGAGGCCAAGATAGGCAGATCACTTCAGGTCAGGAGTTTGAAACCAGCCTGGCCAACATGATGAAACCCTGTCTCTACTAAAAATATAAAAATTAGCTGGGCATGGTGGTGGACGCCTGTAATCCCAGCTACTGGGGAGGCTGAGGCAGGAGAATTGCTTGAGCTCGGGAGGCGGAGGTTGCAGTGAGCAGAGATTGTGCCATTGCACTCCAGCCTGGGTGACAGAGCAAGACTCCATCTCAATAAATAAATAAATAAATGTTGAAATGAAATAAATTAAAAACTGCACAGAATTAATATATACAATGTGATTAGCTTGGACATATGTATACACTCATGTGACCATCACCACAATCAAAGTAATAAGTATATCCATCATCTCCAAAAGTTTCTTTGTGTCCCTTTGTTGTTTCGGTATTGCTGCTTTCATGGTAAGAACACCTAACATGAGACAGTATGCCGCCATTGCCACCACCACCACCATCGCCATGAACAACGTCGTACAGACTCTCACACACGGAGCTTCAGTCGTATGATCAATGCTTTAGTTGTTGGTTTGTGGAGAAGCTTCTCAAGGATGACAGCTCTGGGGAGCCGTGCTCCAATCTCTTCAAGCATTACCTGCAGTGTGTTCAGAAAGCAGTAGCAGAAAGAATCCCTGTTGAAGGACTGAGTTCACGGGCCATGGCAAAGAAAAGCTTGAAGAGTCTTCTTGACCTTGACGGTCACCTTGAAAATGGATTCCTCAAATCAAGAAATTGAGGACTCTGGATTTTGTCAACTAAGTCTGTGAAGATAGCCATCAGATTTGATGGGGATTGGCAAGGGGAGTTTTGTTTCCTCCTTCTTGATGTTTTCCTCTCACTTGTAAAAGATGATGATTTTGGCCCGGGCATGGTGGCTCACGCCTGTAATCCCAGCACTTTGAGTGGCCGAGGCGGGCAGATCACGAGGTCAAGAGATCGAGACCATCCTGGCCAACATGGTGAAACCTCGTCTCTACTAAAAATACAAAAATTAGCTGGGTGTGGTGGCGCATGTCTGTAGTCCCAGCTACTTGGGAGGCTGAGGCAGGAGAACCCTTGAACCCGGGAGGCGGAGATTGCAGTGAGCTGAGATCGTGCCACTGCACACTCCAGCCTGGCAACAGAGCGAGACTCCATCTCAACAACAACAACAAAATGATGATGATTTCTCACTTGCTGTGGTATCTTCTAGGAACCCAGGGTGCTAAAACTGAACAATTTCTGGGGATTATCATTGCAATACTTGGTCTGGGATCAGCTGTAAATATACCTTGTATGAAAATAATGATAAACTAGTCAGGATGATCCAAGTTGCCTGACCTCTTGATTTTTGCTACAAATAACATTATGTACACTTGTACTGGAGTCATCGTTCACGAAAGCAATTGGTTAGGACTTCCTTTTTCTCTCAGGGAACTAATGCTCTGAAAAGGGATCTGGGCACAACAGTTTCAGTCAGTGCTTCGGAACAGAGTCTTTTTTTTTACATGGTAACTAACAGTTAAGATTGCTGGCAGCCTGGATAAGCAAAGAGGAAGACAGCTTTTAACACAACCCCCTGCCTGAAAAAGAGGTGTCAGATTAAGATGTGAAAGCTTCAAGAATGTTGCAGTGAACACCATTTCAGAGCTCACAGTGTAGATCAGGAATAAAGATACTCAGTGGCTATGGAGGAAAAGTCTAAATTGCACAGTTTGCTGTTGGCAGCTTTCAACTCAAGTCAAGAATTAAGTCAACCTTCAGACTCTAAAAAATGCCAAATTGCTGCATCTGGTTAAATGGGGGAAAAGGTGTTTGCTTTATTTGCCTTGTTTACTCACCCCGTCCTACAATGTCTGAAATCATGGAGATGGAATAAAGTGTAACATTTCATTTCTATCATTATTTTCCCCTGGAATTCAGTACAGAACAACTATTATCCTGCTACTCCGCATATCTCATATACGCACGAAGGAGAGTTTTATCTTTTACAATTTAAAGGTGAAGAAATAGTAATTTGTCTCAGCTAAGTGGTATGGCATGGCAATTAGAAACCTCACTGATTTCTAACATTCATTTCCAGAATAGGCTACACAAATATCTTAAAATAAATTTACATTATGGTACCAAAAATGTCACGATCAAGAGAATATTTACATGCTTTAGAGTGTCTTGTGATCCCCAAAATTGCATCTCCTGAGTAACTTGGTTTAATTTATTCGATGCCAAAGAATAATACAAAACTTGATTTACTGGCCAGGCATGGTGGCTCATGCCTGTAGTCACAGCTGCTTGGGAAGCTGAGATGGGAGAATCGCTTGAGCACAAGGAGGTTGAGGCTACAGTGAGCCAAGATTGCGCCACTGCACTCCAGCCCCGGTGACAAAGTAAAGACCCTGTTTTTTTTAAAATGCACAAGCAAAAAAAAACAAAACAAAACAAAACAAACAAACAAAAAGAAAACACCACCCTTGATTTATTGAAAACCTAAATTCTATTATCTTGTCTCTACTTTACCAGTTACAATTACTACTTCATATTTAATGTTACCAGTGCTTAATGTCATTTCAAAACATTCTTCATGGATATTTTCTGACTGGTTGGGGCTCATTATTCAAGGATTATAACAGATATATGGAACCCAACTGAAGGAGGCAGGCAGCAAGCTAAAGGACATCTGTCCTAAACTCAGACTGGCCACAAGCAAAATAGCTCCACAGAGATCAGAAGTGCAGGCTGTTATATCACATAATGGCAAAGGTAAATGGATTCTTTATTCCTTATCGTAAATGGCTGTCCACGTGCCTTACCCTTGCATTACCAGTTGAATGTAATTACTACAAAATACCCTGTAGCCTCTTGAACCTTACCACAAACTGTCCCATGGAGTCTTCAGAAAAATCCAGCTCCAAGTCAACGATATTCTTTTATTATAAGTCGTATTAAGAGGTCTGTGTGTGAAAGCTGCATGTGCCAGCCCAGAAATTCACTTTTGAACCTGATTTTTGGGGAAAATTGCAGGAAATATCTTGAACAAACCTCCTCAGTTTCAATCGAGGGGGTGAGAAGGATGTTCTAATTCATTAATTGCCAGGACAGATTTTAGGTTCCTGAAGTACAACTAAAAAGCTCAAGCAGTGGGTATCTCACCCTATCCATATTACAGTTAAGTCTTAAAGGCCAGATATTAGTAATTACCTTGCTTTATGAACACATCCTACTGAAAGGAAAAACATCTTACCTTGCTGAGAATAATTCTTTCTGAATGTTCCCTACTCTGTCTTGACTTCATCCTCCCCATAGTGACTCCAACTACCTCAGCTACATTAAAAGTTTTTAATTTTGATGAGGAATTAATTGCCCTTTCAGAGGGATTTTGTAACTTCTACTACTGTTTCTTCTTTCTAATTCTTATGGTTACAAGATGGTTTTAACTCCAAAAATCAGTAAAGCCAATACTTTAAGGAAAAAAAAAGGAACACTTAGCATGAGATCTACTGTCCTAACAAATGTTTAAGTGCACAATGCCTTATTGCCAACTGTAGATACTAAGGTGCACAGCAGATCTCTGGAATTTACTCATCTTGTTTAAATGTAACTTTACATGCGTTGAACAACCACTTCCTGTATCTCCCTAACTCCATTTCTTGGTAACCACTATTCTATTGTCTACTTCTGTATGTTTTACTATTTTATTTTATTTTATTTTATTTTTATTTTATTTTATTGAGATGGAGTTCTGCTCTGTCACCTAGGCTGGAGAACAGTGGCACCATCCCAGCTCACTGCAACCTCCACCTCCTGGGTTCAAGCTATTCTGCTGCCTCAACCTCCTGAGTAGCTGGGATTACAGGCACCTGCCACCACACCTGGCAAATTTTTGTATTTTTAGTAGAGATGGGGTTACACCATGTTGGCCTGGCTGGCCTCGAACTTTTGACCTCAGGTGATCCTCCCGCCTTGGCCTCCCAAAGTGCTGGATTTCAGGTGTGAGCCACTGCACCCAGCTACTTATCCTAATATTCTTTTCCTATCAAATAATGTTTTTTAAAAACTGATATTAAGCTATCCCTTATGAGCACCCAGAAAAATATATGAACAATGTTTCTTAACCAGCTTTTGCCCAATATTAACTAATTCTTAGTGAACATAAAAATCATCCAGGGTTAGGAAAAATCATGTAAAAATAACTTTTGTTTGCAAATTCAAGAAGCATGCCGTCTTCTTGAGGAAACTAGATGATGAAGAGAAGGTATGGCATACGAGGCGGTTCTCATGACTGTAGCTACAAAATTAGCACTTACAGGCCAGGCCTGGTAACTCACACCTGTAATCCCAGCACTTTGGCAGATCACATGAGGTCACGAGTTCAAGACCAGCTGGGCCAATATGTTGAAACCTCATCTCCACTAAAAATATAACAATTAGCCAAGCATGGTGGCATATGCCTGTAATCCTAGCTACTCAGGAGGCTGAGGCAGGAGGATCACTTGAACCTGGGAGATGGAGGTTGCAGTGAGCTGAAATTGTGCCACTACACTCCAGCCTGGGTGACAAAGTGAGATTCTGTCTCAAAAAAAAAAAAATTAACATTTATGACAAGAAGTTAGGTAGTTCCTCATTGGTTCCCTTCATTCGCTTTTTGAAGGCCTGAGGACAGTTTGCCAAGCCAGAATATGTTAGCAGAGTCAGACCACAGCTGAGAAGTAGGTGGAGTTGTCTTGTATATTTTTGTTTCTGCCTTGGGCATGCTTCTCTGCCCCCTATCCTCTTCTTTCTTCCTCCTCAAACTCCCACAGTACTCCCATCACTTCAAAATACTGTTTCCAAGAGATCCTAACTCTGAGTACAGCTCTTTGACTTCTTTTTTGAGACAGGATCTCACTCTGGTTGCCTGGGCTGGAGGCAGTGGTGCAATCATGGCTCACTACAGCCAGCAACCTCTCAGACTCAGGTGTTTCTCTGTCAGCCTCCTGAGTAGCTGGGACTACGGGTACATGGCCATGCCTGACTAATTTTTTTTTGTATTTTTAGTAGAGACAGGGTTTCTGCATGTTGCCCAGGCTTGTCTCAAACTCCTGGACTCAGGCAATCCACCTGCCTCAGCCTCCAAAAGTGCTGAGATTACAAGCATGAGCCACCGCACCCTTCTCACGCTGGCTATAGGCTCAGCCAACTCATACCCTTGGACTTAGCCGGGGAACTCCTGGCCAAAACCGCATTATATTTTCCTATTTTATTTTATTTTATTTTATGGAGATGGAGTTCTGCTCTGTCGCCTAGGCTGGAGTGCTTCTCTTGGCATAAACCCATTTAGATTGCCTACTTGCCTATTTGCTTGCTAAACCCCAAGAGGTACTGCTTTCTCTTCCATTGAGAATCCAAGCATTTTAATCCCACCCTTGTAACAAAGCACACTTCTACATGCTGTGGCACTTGCCTTTGGAATACACTCCTTCTGCATGAACTCAAGTAGATCAAGCACTCTGAGAGGCCGAGGCGGCCGGATCACTTGAGTTCAGGAGTTTGAGACCAACCTGGTCAACATGGTGAAACCCCGTCTCTACTAAAAATACAAAAATAAGCCGGAAATCGCTTGAACCCAGGAGACAGATGTTGCAGTGAGCCGAGATCATGCCACTGCACTCCAGCCTGGGTGACACAGTGAGACTCCTTCTAAAAAAAAAAAAAAAAAAGGCCAGGTGCAGTGGCTTACACCTATAATCCCAGCACTTTGGGAGGCTGAGGAGGGCAGATCACGAGGTCAGGAGATCGAGACCATCCTGGCTAACACGGTGAAACCCCATCTCTACTAAAAATACAAAAATTAGTTGGGCGTGATGGTGCGCACCTGTAGTCCCGGCTACTTGGGGAGCTAAGGCAGGAGAATCGCTTGAACCTGGGAGGCAGAGGTTGCAGTGAGCCAAGATTGCGCCACTGCACTCCAGTTTGATGACAGAGTGAGACTCTGTCTCAAAAAAAAAAAAATTGTATCCTAAGGAAAAGATAATAAAAGGAAAATTATGACCCTTGTATACATTCAGGCAACATGTCTCCTACTAAATCCTTTGCATGAATTATAGATAATATTTGATATTATTTATTATCCTTAATGAGACATGTTCTAAATTAATCCAGACATCTTCTCATTAATTCGCTCATACTTACTTTGGAACCAATCATTCTTCACTTGAATAGCCCTCTGATCTCTTCACCAGGCATGGACCATGAAGTGCCCGCATTTAATAATAATCCCAGGTTACCACATTTCACCTGTGCAATCCCTGCTGTTTACCTGGCACAAGGTATTTATTTTACTCTAATACAGAGAAAAGAAAACTCATAGATGATCACATACTGTTTCGTGCCAGCTTATTTTTGAAAATATAGTGAACAGCTAGTTCCCAGTTACCTCTAAAAATGAATGAAAGAATAAAAAAGGATTAACATGAATCAGAAAAGAAGATACCATTTGATAAGCCCCAAAACAACACTTTCAGCAGTAGCTTTCCCGTAGATCCTACAGTATTGGCCTTAACCACCATGTGCAACAATATTTTAAGAGCTATGATCAGGCACACAGGTTAGGAATTCTTTGTCAGCATAAGCAATGCTTACAAGCTCTGAGAAGAACAGACTCCGGTAACATCTGTCTTAAATTTCAGATCTTTTGGTTCATTTTACCAATGTCTATTGAGAGCTAAGCATGAGTCACAGAGATGAATAAAACATATCCCATGCACTCAGTAAGTTCATAGCATAATGAGTCATATGGACATGCATCAGATTAATCAATATTATTGGTCATTCTTTGAATTAAAGCATTGAAAGTCCAGTAGGTAATATCAAGCTCCAAAATTACAACAAACACAGAAAGATATTCAGGAAAGATGAGTTTCCAGGGTAGGATGTAAGAAGGTTCTGGAACGTACACGGATGCTGGAGAAGAACTAGAGAACTGGTATCTCAACTGAGAGATACCAGTGAGGATAAATAAAGAAAAGATATGTGAGAGGCCATCAGAGAAAATTCTGCCTCCATAATTTAACCAGTGTTTGCCCTAAGAATGCAAGTGATGACCCAGTCACCTATCTGCTAGCTTTGCCATTTTCCAAAGATTTTTAAATTGTCACTCAAAGAATAATATTTTCAAAGTATGAAGAACCCCTCTGTATTAGTCTGTTTTCATGTTGCTAATAAAGACATACCCCAGACTGGGTAATTTATAAAGAAAAAGAGGTTTAATGGACTCACAGTTCCATGTGCTTGGGGAGGCCTCACAATCATGGCAGAAGGTGGAAGGCACGTCTTCCATGGCAGCAGGCAAACAGCAAATGAGAACCAAGAAAAAGGGGAGTCCCCTTACAAAGCCATCAGATCTCGTGAGACTTACTTCCACGAGAAGAGTATGAGTGAAACTGACCCCATAATTACATTATCTCCCACTAGGCCCCTCCCACATGTAGGAATTATGGGAGCTACAATTCAAGATGAAATTTGGATGGGGAGACAGCCAAACCATATCAACCTCTGAACTCAGTATATTTTATGCTTAGGCTCAGAGCTATACAAAACCTTTCTAGAATTAGATTTTGCCACATCCATTCTGATAACAGCCCTCCTAGCTTAACTTGCAGATTATTCCTTCTTCAATCTAGTTCATATGTGCTAGGTGGTCTCTATTGCTGCCCCAGGGGTGGACCACATGTCTCAGGCCCAAGCCAGTAAGCACATCACATTCCCCTGGCCTTGGTGCTTGCAGACACAAGAATAATTCCTAGCCTTGCAAGCAAAAGAGCTCACTGTTTCCTACTGTGCTTAAATCTTGGACTAATCTGAGCCTAGGACTGCCGCAGTCATCTTGACATCAAGCACAGAGAGCCTAGAAGTTCCAGAAGTGATGACGAGGAGGTTGCACATGAAGTCAATCTAGTGGGAGGCAGAGAGGAGAAACACAGAAAAACAAAACAAACAAACAAACAAAAAACCTAAGCCCTAATGATACTGTTTGAGCCCAGAATCCAACTATGCCAGCAGCCAGGCTACCTGTGGACTTTTTCGGTTGAGTGAGAAAATAAATTCCATCTTTGCCTCAAGACTTTTGGAGGAGATGTTCTAACCCTTGTAAATTAATACAGAAATAAGTATATAACAGACACGTTTAATCTGATGCCATCTCATTTCCAGGCCCCCTCCCAAACTCATCAGGGGCTAGAGTCTCAGAGCTATAAAACTGACACAGAAGGATTTCACAATTTCAAGTCACTTTAAAACCAACATCACAGGAAATGTGATCACAGAATCTTTAGCCAAATTCTATTTTGTAGGCATTTTCAAAAATGCAAATCCCATTTATGAGATAATCAAGAAAAACTACCAAGAGAGTAATTACATGCAATCTGCTTTGATTATTGGTCTTAGCCATCAAAATTCATAAATGCATTAGAAATCATATAACAAAGACAAGACATATAGCCTGATCCTGAAGCATGCAAATAGATATACAAAGTACTTCCTGCTTTTTATTGGCTGAGTGGTGAATAGGTGTAGTTATACAGTTTTTTCCTTTTCAGGAACAAAGATCTGAGCACTTTGCATGAGAGAAGCCTCATAAAATTGCCAATATGTGGCTTTGAGTTTGAAACTTACTCTGGAACTTAACGTTTGTGAAGAAGTGCACTAAGCATTCCCCCTTATTCATTAAAGTCACTCCCTCCACATTGAAGTCGTGATACGCAGAATGCAAATTATAAACCTAACTGCACATATGGATTCTTGTTTAATGTAATGACCCTAGTTTTATAGTCCAGGAGTCCATATTTGAGGGAAGGTGGTAACCAACCTCACCCAACAGCTAACCAACCTCACCCAACAGCTTGTAATCTTTTTTTTTTTGTTTGTTTGTTTTTTTTTTGTTTTTTTTTTTTGAGACGGAGTCTCGCTCTGTCGCCCAGGCTGGAGTACAGTGGTCGGATCTCAGCTCACTGCAAGCTCCGCCTCCCGGGTTTATGCCATTCTCCTGCCTCAGCCTCCCGAGTAGCTGGGACTACAGGCGCTCGCCACCTCGCCCGGCTAGTTTTTTTTGTATTTTTTAGTAGAGACGGGGTTTCACCGTGTTAGCCAGGATGGTCTCGATCTCCCGACCTCGTGATCCGCCCGTCTCGGCCTCCCAAAGTGCTGGGATTACAGGCTTGAGCCACCGCGCCCGGCCAACAGCTTGTAATCTTGGAAAAAAAAGTAAAAAATGAAAAACACCCATGGGCCAAGTTTCTAAAATGGGAAAATGGTGCCATCTTGTGGTTACAAATATGTAAAAATAAACGTTTTACCTTTTCTCTTTTTTTAGAGATGGTTTCACTCTGTCACCTGGGCTTATGTGCAGTGGCTTGATCATAGCTCTCACTGCAATTCAAATTCCTGGGCTCAAGTGATCCTCCTGCCTCAGCCTCCCAAGCAGCTAGAAATAAAGGTGCACACCACTGTGCCCAGCTAATGTATTTATTTTTCAAGACAGAGTCTCACTATGTTGCCCAATTTGGTCTCAAACTCCTAGCCTCAAGTGATTCTCCTGCCTTGGCCTCCCTGGGACTACAGGGGCACACCACCATGCCTGGCTGAATTATTTTAAAAATTTGTATAAAAGTGGGGTCTCACTATGCTGCCCAGGTTGGTCTCTAGCTCCTGGGCTCAAATGATTCTTCTGCCTTAGCCTCCCAAAGCACTGGGTTTACAGGCATGAGCCACCACACCTGGTCTCACTTTTTTCTCATATTAAAGAATCATTGCCAAAATCAGGCTCACTTTAAGTAATCATTTCCCTCAGTGTTCTGACACACCCCAATAAAGCTTCTTTTTTTCTTCTTTAGAATACTGTTAAAGTGTAGACACCTTTCTTTGACAGTCAATTTCCCTGCTTTTTCAGCCAGGAAACTCCAATTTCCTGTAAAAGTCATGTCCATGATTACACTTTAATTTTTGGATCAGAAGCAGGCTTTAATTCTGAAAGCTAAGATGATGCATTCATGGAAGAAAAGAAGAAAAAAAAAGCTCAAACCAATTTTTAGACATTAACACAATAATCAGCGAATGTCTTGAGAGATGGCCTGGGACATTAGAAAGAGCATTTGAGAGTCCTTGAAAACATAGTGTTCATAGTGAGGAGTCAAACACCTTCTTCTCAGAAATTGTTGGATTCATTTAAAAAAAAAAAAAAAAAGCCAAGATAGGCATGAGCCAAGATGTCATCCGAAATACCTTATATTTTGTGGAACTTTTCCTACACAAATGCAAGTGGGGCTAGACTGGAGGAAGTGTCAAGGGCCGACTCACTGTGAATGTCAAACGGTGCCACGGAAAAGCCGGCCGGGCGCAGTGGCTCACGTCTGTCATCCCATCACTTTGGGAGGCTGAGGTAGGCGGATCACTTGAGATTAGGAGTATGAGACCAGCCTGGCCAACATGGTGAAACCCCGTCTCTACTAATAATACAAAAATTAGCTGGGCGTAGTGGCGCTCACCTGTAATTCCAGTACTCAATAGGCTGAGGCACAAGAATCGCTTGAACTTGGGAGGTGGAGACTGCAGTGAGCAGAGATCGAGCCACTGCACTCCAGCCTGGGTGACAGAGTGAGACTCTCTGTCTCAAAAAAAAAAAAAAAAAATTTAAAAAATTAAAAAAATTAAATTATAAATAAAATTTATTTTTAAAAAAGAAAGAAAAGTAGAGAAGGCTTTCCTCTGCATTATGAAGACAGTCTGGTAAACCCGTGGGCAGATCGGATCATGAAAATTAAAGAAATTTCCCCAAAAGCAATAATGTTTGGGTGGCTTGTATTTATACTAGGAGATAGGACTTCAGTCTAAATTGATATCATAATTTAAATAATTTATATTTAAGTTTAATAACATTCCTCAATATTCAATAGAAAATTCTTCCTTTATAAGAATAAAGCATAAATATAGAAATTACCTGCCTGGTAGAGTTATTGATAGGAAAGATGGGAATCAAAATAGAACATGACTTAGAGCGTGATTGTGGAGTTGGCCACAGCAAAGAGAAAGACAGACAAGTGAGGAATGAGAGAGTGGGGTTTGGGGAGAGCAAGTGAAAGAGAAAGAGAGAGTGAGAAGGTCTCATGTAAGCATACGGTAAAAGCATGTGCCCTAGATTACATATGGCTGAGCCGAATAAGAGAAATAGTAAGTCTAGTTACAGTGGCTCACACTTATAATCCCAGCACTTTGGGAGGCTGAGGTAGGAGGATCGCTTGAGGCCAGGAGTTCAAGACCAGCCTGGACATGATAGTGAAATAGTCTCTACTAACAATACAGGTGGCGGGCACCTGTAATCCCAGTTGTTCAGGAGGCTGAGGCAGAGAATTGCTTGAACCTGAGAAGCAGAGGTTGCAGGGAGCCGAGATCGCACCACTGCACTCCAGCCTAGGTGACAGAGTGGGACTCTGTCTCAAAAAAAAAAGTTTTAAAAATCAACCAGGCATGGTGGTGTGCACCTGCAGTCCCAGCTACTTGGGAGGTTGAGGCAGGAGAATCACTTGAAAAAAAGAATCTTTACCCAAAAAAAAGTTTTCTAAAAAATTAGCCTGGTGTGGTGATGCACACCTGTAGTCCCAGCTACTCAGGAGACTGAGGCAGGAGGATGGCTTGAGCCCCAGAGTTCAAGGATGCAGTGAGATACGATGGTTCCACTGCTCTTCAGCTTAGGCAGCAAAGTGAGACTCTCAAAAAAAAAATAAAAAAGAGGGGGGAGTAATAGCAATAAAAGGCAACATTCTTGGACCCTCACCCCATACCAGGTGGAATAGTAAACTCCAGTTACCCAACGTTTCATTTAATCCTGTTTGAATTTTTTTTTTTTTTTTTTTGAGACGGAGTCTCGCTCTGCCGCCCAGGCTGGAGTGCAGTGGCCAGATCTCAGCTCACTGCAAGCTCCGCCTCCCGGGTTTACGTCATTCTCCTGCCTCAGCCTTCCCAGTAGCTGGGACTACAGGCGCCTGCCATCTCGCCCGGCTAGTTTTTTTTTTGTAATTTTTAGTAGAGACGGGGTTTCACCGTGTTAGCCAGGATGGTCTCGATCTCCTGACCTCGTGATCCGCCCGTCTCGGCCTCCCAAAGTGCTGGGATTATAGGCTTGAGCCACCGCGCCCGGCCTGAAAATTTAAAAAAATAAAAAAAAGATGTGATTTTTTCCCAACACTACTAGATTCTGGTAACTAGATGAGACTTTTCATAGAATTTTTTTCCAACTAAAAAAACTACAGATCACTTTAAATATGTATGGCATTCTTCATCAGCACCTGCCATAATGCACCTTCATTGACCAAATGAATATGCCAGATATTTTTCAAAAAGTCTGAAACATTTTTAGAAGTACAATACTGTTGGATACAATGGCCATGTAATCACAGATTCTTGAAATGTCTCTTCCCTCCAAAGTGAGTTAAGTGAATCTAAAAAGTGAAAACATTAAGAAGTATGTAATTCCATACTGAAGCTAGAAATAGGTCCAACCTTATACCACAAACCTAGCACCAAATTTAGATAAAATAACTGAACTGGAAAAGTGACTCACTTTCAAAAAAGAAGTATGTAAAGAAGCAGCAAACAAAAGACATGTGGGTAAACATGTGGGTAAACCCCACTTAGTATGGGCAGTTCAGGAGGCAGAAAGAACGTAGTTGGTTACTAGCCTATTTCCCAGGGCCCACACTGGAAGAGCTGGCAAATTTATCTTCCACTTTGGTCCAGGGTGAAAACACTGATCACCACTTTTATACACCTGGTAATGGAGGGTGCAAAGATTGTACTACAAGAGAAAAGTTCTTAGGTATTTTTTTCACACTTTAGTATTTTTAAACTCAAGTTGCTTTAAAAATCTACAGCAAAACAAACTTTCCATCTTCCAGATGGAAGAGTAAGTGATAATATAATCATCAATTCCTGTGCCTTTTCTTACCTTTGAATAGAAGAGTTTTCTTGTGTTACATCTTTTAAAATTTTACTCTAAATGTAGATCTCTAATCATTTCTATGGATGTCCTCAAAAGATTACCCCAGTGAGGCATTCTTAGCATAGAACCATCATGTATATGTTAACCATAATAAAGAAAATATTTGTTCCATACTTTTGTGGATTTTTCTGGGGCCTTCTGGGATCTTTCTTTGTGCTGAAAGAATTAGACTTTGCTCCAGGCTCTGATATGGAACAGGATTGTATATTAATTGAAGTCATTAAGGACATTGATGGCCATTCTGAATTTAAAGTTGAAACTTCACTTCTGTTCTATTTCCTATTTCAAATTGTATCCAGCAATATATTGCCCAATATAGACCTCAAAGTTTATGCAATGAGATTAAATAACAATATTAAAGTATTCCAACAATCATATGTCAGTATATACCGATGTTCCAAAGTTAAACATAACCTCCCTCCCATTAATAATTTCCAAAGATTTGATTAAATTCAAAGATGAAAACCTTCAAAACATTAAAATCCCAAATATCTAAAACGGCAAAAATCTGAAAGAAGAAAAATACCCCTGCTGTCTTTGTTGTGTAGTATGCATCCAAAGAAATGAAAGTCCCAAATCCCAACCTTCAAAGCAAAATCATTCTCCCCAACTTCTCATTCTGTTCAATTTCAGTTCTATGAATTCTCCATTTGCATTTTTTCAGGGACTGCAGCCTGACTGTCCTTCTCTGGAGTGGGTTCAGTTCCTTCGGGACCTCAGAAATTGTGTCTGTTTGCTGCTAAGTCCCTCAGGGGCCTCCTTTTTAAGGATCCAAAGCATTCATAGAGCATACAAAATTAGACCTCACTGTGTTCCACATCTACATATTTTAGAAAATAGAGCAATCCCCAATTCCTAGAACATAATCATGTTCCAGAACCCGGCACTCCCTGTTGTCAAGATCATAAAAGAAACTGAAAAGTACCTAAAAATAAAATACTGGTTTCAGCTTTACTCGATTGCTGATCAACCCATGATGTTTGCCTGGGATGCGTGATAGTCACCCTAAAAACCAGTTAGGATTGTGCAAGAATGTTCGGAGCAGCATTACGCAAAATAGACAAAAAAAAAACATTAGAAGCAATTCAATGCCTATCAACTGGTGAATGGACAAACAAAAATGTGGTCTGTCCAAAAACCATTCAGCTATAAAAATGAATTTATATTGGTACATGCTACAATATAGATGAGTCTTGAAAACATTGTGCTAAGCGAGAGAAACCAGGCACAAAAGACCACATATTTTATTATTCCATTTATATGAAATGTCCGTAATAGGCATATTCGTAGAGACAAGAAGTAGATTCGTGGTTGCCAGGAGATGGGAGAAAGGGAGAATTGTGACTGACTGCTAATAGGTACAGGGTTTCTTTTGGGGTTGATGGGAATACTCTGGAGTTAGATAATAGTGATGGTTGCACAACATAGTTAATATACTTAAAATCACCGATGTGTACAACAGTGAATTTTATGTTCTTCTAAATTTACAGTAGCATCTAAAATAATGTCAGGAGTTTCACCTTTGACAGGATGAAAAGCTATACTTTGATTCCATAAAAAAGGATTAAAAGTAACCTATTATTAGAATTAACTGCTCTTTTATTTGAAGCATCTCGTGACTTCAGTGTGGTAGTGACATTATTTCACAGTGTGAACAATTCTCTTTGGGGTATTCCAGACAACCTCTTACAGCTATCACTTAATTTTTTTATGAGAAGAATTTACAATCTAAAGTGAACAAAATTAATTTAGAGAAACAGTCGATCTAAATAAACGTGAAACCTTTTTTGCAGTGTAATAGGTACATGTACTTTGCATATCTTCATGTTTTACATTGTTTACAGGCATAGGTTCCTTAAAATAACTATCACATGTTCAAGTTTATGATAACACTTTTTTAGAAGACATATGTCTTTTGTATTTATGTGGTCAGTGATATCACTATAGACCCTTAGTGGATGAGGCTATAAACATTTGACAAAGGCTATGTATTTATCATCTGCTTTCTTGAGAATGGAATCCAGTTATGTGTTTATTTTCAAACCAACATGTACTTTTTTAGATCATTTCTACTGCAAGGATTATCGCAAAAAATGTTACAAACAATAAAATAAATACGTACAGATTTTTTCTACACAGAGTCACTCTAGCGAGGTCTTCTTTGCCTGCATTTGTTTTCTTGCACTTAACCTGCAGTTTCCCGGGTGTCCCTCTGACCATTCCACATGGCCTCGAGCATCTCCCAGGCCCTAGCAAGGACGTGGCACAAGCGGCCGAGGTCAGCTGAGGTTTGAGCTGTGGGAGCACCAGGGACGGCCGCTGACTCTTCCGCCTCCACCCAAGTGCGGAAGGATTCTGCTCTCGCAGGCTTCGGTGTCATCGCACAACCTCATTACAGCCACAAGCACCCTGTATGAGGCCAGTGACACTACGATGCTAGGTAGGTTTGGAAAAGAGGATTAGAAGCCAGAAGTGAAAAGGGGACAGTATTCAAATCCATCCTAGATTATTTTGAAGGCAGCAGTTAGTTAAATATTCTATTTTATTTTAAATGAGAAAACGTCACTATTCGTGTTAAAGGGACAGGGAGTGGTTCAAGAGCCATAAACCCAGACTGTGCAGGACAAGCAAGTTATGACGTTCTAGGACTTCGACAAAAGGAGGTTGTTGGCTTGCGTTATTTCGAGGTACTGATGGGGCAAATGACGTTTCTGTTGTTACTGGCAACAACAAAGACTGCGTTTTTTTTGGTATTTGTCCCACAGCCTCTTTTGAAAGAGCCTCTTCCACCCTTTATGCTCTTCAGGAATGAATCCAGCTTGACTCTCAGGGTTTAAAGCTCATGGGCTTTCTCCTAATCCATGTCCCTGTAAGAAATTTCATCAGGAGCCTCCACTTACCTAGTTACATGGCTTGAAAGATGATCCCAATTCTGAAATGAGATGCCACCCTGAGCAGAGGGCCCAGCCAACCTGTGCCCAGATTCCTGACCCAGGGAACTGTGAGATAATTCATTTGTGTTGTTTTCAGCTGGTAAATTTGTGGTACTCAAAAACCAATGCAACTTTAAATAAATATATCAACTCGAATAAACTAATTTTATTTATATATGTGTACTTATTTGTGTATCTGTGTATGTGCACAAATGTCGACAAAGAGGCTGCCCCTAACAAAACTCTAGACAGGCTTCTCTGAGCTCTTTTTTGACTAGGCCTCATCTTCGGTGTGTTCTCCAGAGCCCAGTTTTAGCAAAGGTTCCTGCTGAGTTGGTTTTGCCGGAATCTCTTACCCTTGTTATCTGATCCAAGTCCCTATTCCCCAGCATCCCCCAAGTGATTATCTGATCACCTCAGCTTGCAGTCAGCAAGAATGTAAGTCCATTTAGCCAGAAATCCTTCACCAGAAGTAGTTTCATGTGGTTTGTGCATGTTTTTAAATATTTAAAAGTGATCCATGCTTTATACGTAGTTCTAAATGCTTCTGTAAGATCTTGGATTTCTTTTAGTTTGAACCTTTCATGTGTTGCTTAAGCAAGTGGGTGAGGGAAGTGTGAGCCCTGCCTGCCTTCTCTCAGCTCTCCCTCACTGAAGATGGGAACGCAGCTCTCCGCAGTGGCACCTGGGACCCCTGGCTTCAGTGCCCAGGTGACATTCCTGTGGAGAAAAGCACTTTAGGACCAGTCTGCAGACACCCTCTCATGAATTTTCTGCTTTACCATGAAGCCTGGGAGAAAACAAAGGGGAAAAATGTGAGAAGAACTACGCTGCCCTTCCCGAATAGAAACCTGTTGGGCAGAGGCACACGCAGCTGAGGACAGAGCTTGGCATTTTACGTTAAATTTGCACATAGTTTCTGTGACCTCATTTGACAGACTGTTTTTGAGCTCCCTGTTGCAAATGTGTCTATTTTCCTGTTCACTTAAACCTAAGGGAATACTCACATCAGCCACAAGAGGTGACTCTGTTGCACTATTGCTCCTGTACTCTCTTACGGCTGTGACAATGACACTGATATCACACAGTGACATGAACCTGGACATAGGGCAGGGTACATGCAGAAGAAGACTGTGCCATGGTTAGCCCAGCACTCATTAAATCAGCTAAAATTGTGATAAGGGAAAATGAAACACGTGTCAAATACTACATTCAAGGTACCCAGAAGTGAAAATGGGAGAATCTTGACCAATTCATGATGGCAAAGCCACATTGCCTGTGTCATTCACAGTCCTTCTCTATGATCTGTGTTTATGGAGTAGATCTATATGTAGCCTCTCTTATGTAGAATAAGGTTCAATTGAAGGTGACAGAAAATCCCAAAAATGATAGTCCTTTAGGCAAGTTAGCATACTTCTTGCTTATGTAAAATCAGGCAGAGGCTTGGCCATTCAGGTATGGCAGCTCCGCTTCATGAGCCATCAGAACTCCGCACTCCCCAGCTGTGCCCAGGGCACAGCTCACTTACTCATAGTCACATACGGCTGCTGGAGCTCCAGGAAACACAACTGCATCCCAAGCTGCAGTCATGAAAAAGGAGTAGAAAAAACAAAAGACCTCCTCCTCCCATAAGGAAAGTCCCTGGAAGTCACAGGCAAACAGTTCCGCCTCTACCTCACCTTCCCAACTTTAGTTCCATGGCCACACTGACCTGCAAGGGAGGCTAAGAAGTGTAGTATTTATATGGATGTTGATGTTATCAACTGAGTATGTGGGGCTTTAGTAACTAACAAAAAAATGAGAATAAATATCAGGAAGAAACTAGGATTTTTAGACACACAAAACACTCATTCCTTAATAGTAATGATTCCTTTTTAAGAAACTATTTTACATTAACAAGAAAAGACTTGGGAAATTCAACAGAACACTGAGAAGCATATGAAAAGGTAATTCAAAGTAGGAAAAACTTTAATAGATTAAAAATATGTGAAGGGAAACTCAGAAAATTTAGTCATGAGATAAATGACACAAAAGAGCACTTTACATCAATTTACTAATTTTCAGAATTTGAATTATGCCAAAATTAGTGGAAATGTATGTGCACGTGTTCATGTTTTATCTCAAGGATTCAGACACACTTGGAGATTTTCTTCATACTTAGTGAAAATAATTATGCATATACTTTATGTCCCAACCATCAAATCCTGGGCATATTCCCCTGACAAGAAGCCATGGAGGACATTTTCAAAGATCTTATTTGCAACATTTATTGTACTGCAAAGTATACTAAATTTAGATGTCCTTTACCTGGAGATTTTGTGTATAAGACATGGCTGTATTTATTGTATACATTTATATTTATATACTATATATATTTATCTATATATGTCATAGCTTTTATAAATAATTTCGTATAAATGTGCAGGTGGCAAGAGGGCCCAATGGTCCCTCGTATAAATGTATTTGCATCTGTTTTTTGTTTGTGTGTGTTTATTTTCTGGCTGTATTTGTTTTATAAATTTATATTTATAGATGTATATATTTTTCTCTATTATAGCGATTACACACAACTTCGTCATGCTGTAATATAGCTATGTTAACTGTATATTCTATATGAAATAGATACATGTGCACATATATGCATATATACATAAATACATATAAACAAAGCACTATGGGTAGGCCTCAAAAGCAGTGGGTGTTTACCATCTGCAAACGGGCCATATAATGTGGCTTTCTGGCTCCCTGCTAGTAGGTGGCAGTATTGCCCAACAGCTAGGAGTGTAAAAGTACGTGTATCTGTTTGTGGGAGGGTGTGTGTCTTTGTGTGAGATTTTTGGGTTATGTTTAGTTTGTGTGTGTGTGTGTGTGTGTGTGTATCCACATGCTTGGGGGTGTATAATTTATATATGAATATACATACATATCTTTATATATGAATATATGTACATACGTACATCCATATTTATATATAAATCTATGTGATTATATATGTTTACTAAGTGATACATGTTTTTAAGTATTAATTTACATATCTAGGCTTTCTTGTTCCTGCCTGGAGGCACACCACCACAAAGAGAAACAGCTCTAACAAGTTCCATGCATAAATATGTATGTTTTAATTTTTATGTATATGTTGATGCATATATTTATATATGTTATCTCTTTCTTCATATATTAAAAATATAGACATGGATTTGTGTATGTGTTTGTTCGCGTCATGCCTTAGCTGGTGCTCTGTGTGTGGGAAGCACTCCAGACCGGCAGAGCGCACCGCTCCGTTCTCCAGAGCAGCAGTTTCCACACACTGAGCCCCACCGATGGTTTATCCCCTGGAGAGTGGAAGGCACAGCTGTTCCATCTGGTTGCTACCTCCCTGAGCTTCAAAAAACAGAAAAGACAGGACTTTCTTTTGGGTGTAAGGCAATACATTTTTCAGCCTAGACTTGGCGACCCAAATTCTGTGCAGAAAGCTAGCGCTGCTGCTGTCCCAAAGCCAGATGCCAGGCCCGGAACCTCAGGGCTCCCCGGGGACTCCCCACTTGTGCACGTGCAGTTCAGTCTCCTGGGATGGACCTGCCTCACCCACAAGCTGGACCCGAGTTCTCTGAAAGGCGTCATCCATCCCCTGTGGATGGCCACATCCAGCATCTGCCTCTGACCTGATTTTCCTCATTTGCCACCTACATCGTGGACCAGAAAGTTTTGTCAAGCCAGACCCATTCCATGATTCTCAAAGTTTTGGGTGAAACCTCAAGTCTGTGGGTTCCCAGGTGTCTTTTTTTTTTAATTATTATTTTAGATGGAGTCTCACTCTTGTCGCCCAGGCTGGATGTAGTGGCGCGATTTTGGCTCACTGCAACCTCCACCTTCCAGGTTCAAGTGATTCTCCTCCCTTAGCCTCCTGAGTAGCTGGGATTACAGGCACCTGCCACCATGTCTGGCTAATTTTTTTGTATTTTTAGTAGAGATGGGTTTTCCCCATGTTGGCCAGGCTGGTCTTGAACTCCTGACCTCAAGTGATCAGCCCGCCTTGGCCTCCCTCCCAGGTGTCTTTAATCCAAGTGTTCTCCGGGTCTGCCCTGGTTTCTAGAGATGCAGCTGGGGCCTGCCTTATTAACAGGCTCACACGGGTCTGTGCAGTCTTCAGTATAAATTGGGGGTCACTTTCCTGGTCCCCAAATGCTCTCAGGAGCACTCAGAGCCATCCTGTCCTGGCCTCGATGTCCCTCTGGCCCGAGTCCCCCTTACCCCACCCAGATTCATGCCGCACCCAGTGACTCCTGTGTGTTCAGACCTAGCCTGTTTTCATCCTCCTGGAAAGCCTCCCCTCTACCCACCCAAACCGGGATGCCTCTTTCTGTCACCACCTCAACTATCAAAAAAGAGTCACTGTCTTGACTGACAGCTTCTGGATAAGTGGGCAGCTTTCCACTAGAAGACGATGGCGCTTGGCTGGATCTGGTCAAAGGGCCATGTTCAGGGGTTTGTCATTTGTGGAGGCTCACACGGAACTGGCAGGAAAAGGGCCTCTGGGCCTTTTGTTTCACTCCACTGCCAGTCTGTGGAAAGGGGGCCCAATGGCTTCTCGTATAAATGCACGTGCCTCTGTGTGGATTTGGGGTAACATGTTTGGGTTATGTTTATTTTATACATAGAGACTTGTACATATACACCTATATATATTTGTTCACATACATTTTTCTATATATATAATTACACAAAATATTTACATTCACTTATGTATATAAATATGTCTATATTTATGTGTGTGGATGGACAGACAGACAGATAGATAGATAGATAGATAGATAGATAGATAGATAGATAGATAGATAGATAGATAGATAGGTTTTCTTCTTGCCTGAATGGGGAAGCACCACTATGGATGGGCAGAAAGCACTACACAGTTTCCTGTATAAATATATATATGTGTGTGTGTGTATATATGTGTGTATATATATGTATATATATGTGTGTGTATATATATACACACGAATATTTATATGCTGATACATATATTCACATGTTACATATGCCCTTCTATCTTTAACAAACACACATTTCTGTGTGTGGATAAATCTATTTCTTGCTGTGTCTTAGCTGGGGCCCTGCATGTGTGAAACACTCCAGACCGACAGGCTGGGCCTCCCTGTTCCTCCAGAGCAGTGATTCCCAAAGCTCAGGCCCCACCCAGTGTTGATTCTCTGGCCCAGTGGGAAGGTGCATTTGACTTCGGGCATCAGGGCCATTGCTTCCCTCGGTGTTTGGGGGAAAATCACACTGCTGCTCTTGGTCTCCAAATGCTCTCAAAGGCACTCAGTGCAGTCTCACTGTGGCCTGCCTGTCCCTCCACCCTGCGCCATCTTACTGCCCCTGCCTTTCTCTGCTCCCAGCGCATCCTGAGGGCTCAGACTCTTCTTTCTCTCCATGGAAAGCCTCCTCTCTGCTCACCAAACTAATTGTATTGCCCCCACCTGCAGTGTTCCAAAGAAGCGCAGCTAACCTGATGCGCAAGTTCTGGGAAACTGGCCATTTTTCCCAATGGAGGGTGATGGCCCTGGGACTGCCTCTTGTTAAAGGGAGATGGCCAGGTGTTTCCCATCCAGGACCGGTGACAGGGACCTGGCAGGAAAGGACTCCTGCTGGCTTTAGGGTTCCCTAGGCTGCTAGTAGGTGGCATGAAGGCCCCAGGGGACCAATGGCCTCTAATATACATGCAGGTGCATCTGTTTGTAGTACATGTGGGTTTTTCAGTGAATTTTGGATGTTTATTTTATACATATATGATTGTATTTATACATTTGTTTTAAATATATTGTTTGTATTTATATGTTTATTTTAAATATGTGTTTATATATAAATTTATACATATAATTATACCAAATATCCAAATTTATTCCTTCATAAGAATATGTATATTTTATGTTTTGATCTAAAAATCAAAACAACTGAACTCATGAACAGAGAGCATAGAAGGATGGTTATCAGAGACTGGGAACGGCAGTGGAGAGCTTGGGAGGTGGGCATGGTTAATGGGTTAAAAAAAAAAAAGAAAAAAAAAGCTCAGAAAAATAAATAGGACTTACTATTTGATAGCGCATCTGGGTGACTATAGTCAATAATAACTTAATCGTACATTTTAAAAAGACTTAAAGAGTGTGACTGAATTGTTTGTAACTCAAAGAATAAATGCTTGAGGGAATGGATACCCCATTCTCCACGATGTGCTTATTTCACATTGCACATCATCAACACATCTCATGAATCTTATAAATATATACACCTACTGTGCACCCACAAAAGTTTGAAAAATAATCAAATAAAAATAATCTAATCATAATTTGCAAATACCGGCTGTTTTCTGTCACCACTAAATCAGTCTCCATTAAATACAAAATATACACAAAGTATGTATAAAGCTTATATATATTTGCTATTTCTGAATAAAATAAAATCAATCAATCAGCTACATCTTATACATTATTACAGGGATGGAGGTATTTAAGAACTACCTCTACTAATCCTAGAAATGTTTCAACTCCTGTAGAAAAGATAGAACAGCTATCAGATTAATTTTCAAATTATACTAGAGAAACTTCAGAAAACAAATTTTGTGGCATCATACATCAAAATTAAACAATGACATCAGCGAGAATTACATACAATTAACTTAGGGACAGTTATGGATTGGTTTATGGTCTTGGATAGCCATTATTTCCACACAAGTAAAGCTCATGACTCAGTAATTATTTCCTCTTTCCTGAACAGATTTGGCCCTGGTCAGTTCGTGACCCAGAATTTTTTTTTCCAGGAAAGAGCATTTATTCTGTCTATTGATCCACAGACAATAGACTCTGCTCACAGATTGAAATACAAACTACTCGCCTGATTTCTTTCTGCTGCCAGGACAATGGGCTCAGGTTTATGTTCACAACAGCCAATGAGTGCATAGAGGTCTGAGATATGGGCCTGTGATCCTGTGACTTTACTCCCCCAGAGAACTGCAACTGTCATCTCACCTGTGGATACAAGGACAGTACATATTTGATGACTTAAAGTTATTTTTTAATAACTTTGTCTTCATTTCCAGTTACCAGAAAAATGACAACTTTCTACCAAGCACCTTCAAAGACATGAAAATGGGAGAGGCTCTGTTTTTCCATGATCCCTAGAGGCAGACAGGGGTTCACATGGAGAGAACAGGACATGCTGAGTCTGAGACATAGGAGACTGACAGCAAAGCACATGTGTCTTACCGGATTCCGCGCTTCTCTGAGATCTGCCTCTGCTGAAAATCTGATTTTCAGTTAACCCCCAAATTCCTGAGCCAAACTATTAGTGAATTGTAAATAGATGGGACCACACAAAGACCTTGAGAAGGAGGTGTCAACAGGTTACAGTGCAGAGAAGAACTTAAAGACAAATATTAAAAAGGAAAATAGGGACAAAATAGTGTGCTTCAATGCAAATTAACATTAAACTGTGGCTCATATATAGTCTAGGAAATGTATTTTAAGATCATTTACCCCATAGAGATAGACATGCTAAATTAAATAATATTCACAGAAGAAACAGAACATTTATTAAAGATTTGTTTTCCACACAAGAGAGCACCAAGTTTATATTGTCCAAAAGAAAATTTTACTCATGAACTAATACATACACCAATACCGCTTAAATGATTTAAAAGTTACAAAGTAACCAATCTTCCCAATAGTTTTTAGGAAGGATATATAAAAGTGATACGGGCAGCGCCTAGCTGCGCGCCACGGCCGTGTTGCTGGCCGGGCGGGGCCCAGCAGGCAGAGTGGGCGCCCGGGTCCGGCCTTTTGCCACCTGGCTCCTGGGCGCGGCCACCCCCTGCGCCCCGCCGCCCCTGACCCTGGTCCTGCTCCCGCCCAGGCCAGATGCCCAGCTGCTCCGCCAGCAGCCATGACCTCAGCCAGGCCACGGAGACAACAGGCAGTAGGGTCAGCCGCACAGAGGAGAAAAAGCAAAGCAAGTCACAGCAACTGAAGATTTTTCAAGAATATGGCACTGTTGGCGTGTCGTTGTACACTGGAATCTCATTAATCTCCTTGGGCATATTTTACATGGTTGTGTCAAGTGGTGTGGACATGTCTGCAGTCCCGCTGAAACTCGGATTTAAAGAGTCCCTGGTACAGTCAAATATGGCAGCAGGTACAAGTACCTTTGTGGTGGGCTATGCAATCCACAAGCTGTTTGCGCCAGTGAGAATCGGCATTACCTTAGTCTCTGTGCCCTTGATAGTCAGATAGTTTTGCAAAGTGGGATTTTTTTAAACCTCCAGCTGCAAAACCTTAATGAACTCTTCAGTCGTAGGCACCGAAAACCTATTTCTTCTAAATTACACAATTTGGATTGGTTTTAGGGTTGTAGGATTTCTTTTGGAGGGGTAGGGGGCTAATTGCTATGTTCTCATGGATACACTTTGCCAGTAAAATTCAGGCTTTTGAACAATTTTAATTTTTTGCTTCATAAATTTTGTGAATGCTATTCATTATAGGACTTGTATGTATACTCTAAAATGTCAGGAAGATACCACAGATAGGTTAACATCTCAAGACAAAATAGTCTGCAAGTGTTCCTTCTGGGAGATTTTTGGCAAGGGTCTGTCTGTAAAAGTTCCAGGGCGTTAATCTTGGCTCAGGTTCCTAAAAAGCAATGATTAATTTAACTGGCTTTTGAATATCCCCTACTGCTTATATTTGTTGTCAGCTGCCTACAGTTTAATATGCAGTGTTCTGCAAAACAGCTGCCAGTGCTACAATCAATGAAGCAAAATTTAATATGTATTCACAACCTAAATTAGTACCAATACTTTGACATTCATTACATTTGTTTTGGGGGAGGGAAAGTATTTCTGGTATGTTTCATTGATCCCCAAACACCTTCCAATCTGGACATGATGGGGCTGATTCCAGATGGTTTTTCTGAAATTTTATTAAAGTATGTCAGCGTCATTTGTTTAGGTAAAATATGAAAAGTCTGCCGAGTAGCAGTGGCATCACTTGGTTCCTGATGCCCATGCTCCAGATACCACACATAAAACAGCTAAGGCAATCTTAGCTTTTCTTAGACAACCTTTATCTCAAACTTTCAGACATTCCAGAATTGTCAAAATGTTTACACTGTCTCATTATTTTGAGTTAAAAATCCTGTTCAAGAAAAGAAAATTTTGTATCACTTCCTCAAAAGGAAAATTCATAGCACTTGTCACAAATGGAAGGCAACTATGAGATAATACAAGCCAGGGAGGGGCTTGTATTACACGGGCAGGTGTAGTCAGTCAACCGAGCCAGTTTTACCTAATGAAGGGCATGTGTGTTAGAGAGATTAGCTAAGATTAGAAAGTCAAGCACAGAGGCCAGGTGCGGTGGGTTATGTCTGTAATCTTAGCACTTCAGGAGGTTGAGGCATGTCCGGAGCTGCGCGCCCCGGCCATAGCAAATAATAATTAATGATTAAATGCCCGAGCTCTATTCCTTTCCACCTTCTACCTCCTCCCTAGATTTGTTGTTTCTCTTTTGTATCAATACCTCATAAAAGATGGCGCTCTTCCTGCTTCTTCTTCACTTGGTTTTTCCCCGCGGCTGCGAAAATTGTTACTTTGTAGCGCAGGCACCATCCCGCGCCCGGGAAAATTACCAACTGACAGCGCAGGTGCAACATGACGTTTGATCAGAGAAACCAATACCTACTTGGTCACGCCCTCTGCGATGAGATCATCTCCGCCTCTGGCCCAACCCCTTCTCCTCCAAGTGTATATAAGGCACTGCATTACCGCCATTAAACGAGACTTGATCAGAGCACTGTCTTGTCTCCATTTCTCGTGTCTCTTGTCCCCCAAATTCCCACTCCCTCCTCCAGGGCCTGCTTCGACGATCCCGCGGGCCGGGATAGAGGCAGGTGGATTACTTGAGGCCAGGAGTTTGAGACGAGCCTGGCCAACATGATGAAGCCCCATCTCTACTATAAGTACAAAAATTAGTCAGGCATGGTGGCACACGCTTGTAGTCCCAGCTGCTGGGGAGGCTGAGGCAGGAGAATTTCTTGAACCCAGGAGGTGGAGGTTGCAGTGAGCCAAGATTGCACCACTGCATTCCAGCCTGGGTGACAGAGGGAAACTCTGTCTCCAAAGAAAAAGAAGAAAGGAAAGGAAAGAAAGCAAGAAAGAGAAAGAAAGAAGAAAGAAAAAAAGAAAAAGAAAGAAAAGAAAAGAAAGGAAAAGAAAGAAAGAAAAGAAGAAATAAAGAAAGAAAAGAAAAGAAATCTGAGCATAGAGCCAAACTGAGACACTGAGACTTCCTCCTTGTAGTAGTCAGGAGCAGGCGATTGAAGTAATTCTGTCCTGTGGGGTTCAGCATCATGGAAGCTCCCCCTGGGCCATTCCCTGATGCAGAGCACTTGTTCCACACTCTGGGAACCCAGATTAACCAGTCTGCCCTGTCACATAGTTGAAGGAGTTGCATTTATCTTTCTGGCTCCCAATTCCTTTAAAATTATATTTGCTGCAGAACCTCCACAAGGCTAAATAAAATAAAATCACATTTGCGACCATCAGAGAACTGAAGGAACTATTAACTGGCTGTCCTGGTTTTGCTGAGATTGGGCTGTTGACAGTAGTTCCTGGTTGGCCCCCAGTTACCCATGTCAGTTACCTCTGTTAACATTTCCAAGAATCTTTGTGTGGACAGAACAGAGCATTTTCATCTTGTGTTTAAAGCAATTTGTTGACTTCGGCTCCTCACCACTTTCTATACTAGTCTCCCATTCACGTCCCTAGTAATGCTTAGGCAAAAAGAAAAAAAGAAAGAAGGAAGGAAGGAAAGAAGAAAGGAAGGAAGAAAAGAAAAGAAAAGGAAAAGCTGATGGTGAAACCTACAGGTTTAAGGGCTTAAATCTCAAACTTTGTGTTAGGAGTAATGGGAGTGTGCTGAGAGGGCAAGCAATAAAACGAGTCATACCAAAAAGCCACATTGCTCTCTCCTAAGCCCTAAACCCACTCCACTCCTAAGGCCAGTGGTCCAAACAGAAAATAACTGGAGAAGACAAGGAGGTCAAAGGATCAGGGAACTAAGCATTACGTGAATTCACCAGCAAGATGTACAGAACACTTGTGTTTACATTGTTTTTATGGAACTAGCGGAATAAAACTGTTCTATTTTAAAAATGAAAAAAGTGATAACTTTGTTTGATGCCATATAGACTATGCCAATATAGATAATTAGAGCATATTAATATGAAAGTAAAATTTTTGAATGCTAAAAACTATTGTGCCAACCCATTAAAATATTAGATCATTAGGAAATCCCTTTATACCAGAAACGCAAGTAAGAGTCATCACATTAGGAAACTCATTAGCACAATAAATTACGTTAATTGAATTAATGAGAATATCTTGTGTTCATGTTCATAGATAGAAAAGAGACAATGCCAAAATTTTAAACAAGATTATTTTAAATGATTCAATTAGTATGGAATTGGTGCAAAATATTTCTTTAAAACATAAAAATAGATTTGTATCAATGAAAAATTAAGACATTACATGATTAGGCAGGATAAGCATTGTTAAGACATCAAAGGTACTTTAATTAATAAGTTGATTTTATGGTTGCATAGTATTCCATGGAGTATATGTACCTTTACAAGGGCGTGGATGGAGGTGGAGACCATTATCCTTAGCAAAGGAAGGCAGGAACAGAAAACCAAATACGGCATGTTCTCACTTGTAAGTGGGAGCTAAATGATGAGAACACATGGACACATAAAGGGAAACACACACACTGGGCCTGTCGGAGGGTGAAAGGTGGGAGGAGAGAGAGGATCAGGAAAAATAACTACTGGACACTAGGCTTAACACCTGGGTGATGAAATAGTCTGTATAACAGCCCCGCCCCGCCGACAGACATTTACCTGTGCAACAAACCTGCACATCCTGCACGTGTACCCTCGAGATTAAAATAAAAGTTAAAAAAATAAAGAAAATAAAATAAGTTGATTTTAACTCCGATATAGATTCCATCTGTGTTGAGGATATAGAAATTGTACTGTAAAGAAGAGCAAACAAATTAAAATACCCATGAAAAGTCTCAAAATTAAAAGAGAGCGACTTCCCTTTTAAAATATTGTAAAGACTTGGAAATTAAAATTGTCTTGTGTTGTTTCATCATTAGTCTGAAAGACCAATGGAATACAACATTCAAAAATGGAATAAAACATATATGAAAATGTGCAATGAAAGCAGGAGTGCAGAAAGAAGAGACGAAAGCTTGCTGCGTCTCACTGGGCACTGAAGCTCACAGACAGGCAGCAAGCTTTGTTTCTCACCACGTGTGCTTTCTGCAAGTTTGGCATTGCCACATGTGCAGGAAGGACCTTTAACATTTGAGCAAGAACATTTGGGGGCTAATATCTGATTCATGTGACTTTTTCTGCCTCAATATTCATTGTAACCTGTTCTCATAGCTCACAGTATGTTTCCTGCTGAGCTAAGATGTTACTGCCATTAATAGAGCTGTATTACCTGCACCTTTCCCCTTTCTATGTTTGGGAACCTTGAGAACAGTCACACATAATTGTGGTAATTCTTTAGTTGGTCACTTGCCTAGTGAAAGACTATCGGGGGGCTCCTCTCCACACTGGGCCCACAGGGGGAAAAAAAGCTTGTGAAGAGTTCTGGGACAGAACACTGCCTGGGGACAGTGAGATGGGTCACTTCAAGGTACAATATTCTTAACTTATATCCCAAACTGATGTAAACAGAAAGTTCCACACACCTTCAGAAAAAGAGAGAGAGAGGAAAAAAACATGATTGAAACGTGGAATCATCTTTGGTTGTGAAAAACACTATCTTCGGCCGGGCGCGGAGGCTCACGCCTGTAATCCCAGCACTTTGGAAGGCTGAGACGGGCGGATCACAAGGTCAGGAGATGGAGACCATCCTGGCTAACACAGTGAAACCCCGTCTCTACTAAAAATGCAAAAAATTAGCCAGCCGTGGTGGCGGGCGCCTGTAGTCCCAGCTACTCGGGAGGCTGAGGCAGGAGAATGGCGGGAACTCGGGAGGCGGAGCTTGCAGTGAGCGGAGATCCGGCCACTACACTCCAGCCTCGGCGACAGAGCGAGACTCCGTCTCAAAAAAAAATAAAAAAAAGAAAGAAAGAAAAGCAGAAGATGTGCTAAAATCAAAATTAACAGATGATCTATGTCTGGAATAAAAGTGGTTATTTGTTAACAGATGCTGGTGAGGCTGCAAAGGAAACTCCTATTCACTGTCACTGGGAATGTAAATTAGGTCAGCCACTGTGGAAAGCAGTTTGGAGATTTCTCAAAAAATGTAACAGAGCTACTAATTGACCCAGCAATCTCTTTACTGGGAATATACCCAAAAGAAAATACAACATTCTACCAAAAAGACACATGCGAACCTCCACACGCAGCACCTCTAATATAAAAGTTAGCATTATTTCAAAAAGTGTTTATTTGTGAAAAATTTTCACCCATGGTAGGGATGAAGAAGAACATTCTCACTAAGGTCAAGAGGCGCACATCCAAAGGCAGCCCCGGGGACAGGGCTGGGAAAGCCAGCAGCACCAGCGTCCTGGGCACATGCCAACAGGTGTTGGCTGAAGCAACAGGTGCCCTGGGGAAATGGAAAGGAGTTACTTAGACACAGTTGCTGATTCTTGAATTTCCTATTTTTCCCAGGATGTCTTTATCATTTTCTTACCCTCCTGTCTATGTTTAGACACATGGCCCTAGAGGTGACTTGTTGGCCGCAGAATGAAGAATTCATCACTGTCCTTTGGTCAAGGTAGAGGGAGTTATGTAATTTCATAAACTTTCCATATCTGATGACAGCAATCAAAAAAGAACTGAACAGATGGAGAAGATACATTATATTCATGAACAGGAAAACTCAATATCCTCAGGATGTCAATTCTTCCCAAGGTACAGATTCAATGCACTTCTAATCAAAATGGAAGCAAATTATTTTATGGACATAGAAAAAGTAATTCTAAAACTTACATGGAGAAGAAAAAGACCTTGAATAGATAACACCATATTGAAGGAGAACAAAGCTGAAGGAAAGACAGGCACTACTCAACTTCAAGACTTACTGAAAAGCTACGGTAATCAAAGCAGTATCATATTGATGAAAGAATAGACAGGTTAATGAAACAAGACAGAGAGTTTAGAAATAGAGACACATCAATATATTTAATTAATCTTTGATGAAAAAGTAAATGCAACATAGTGAAACAAAGATTGGTTTCTTCAGAAAGTGGAACTGGAACAACTGAATATCCACATGTAAAAAAAATGAATCAGATCTTACCCCCTCATCAAAATTAATTCAAAATGAATCACAGACCTAAATGTCAAATACAAAACTCTAAAACATCTGGAAAATAACAGGAGAAAATCTAGACTCTCTTGGGTTTGATGATCTCTAGAAAAAAAACACCAAAGTTACAGTATATAAAAGAAATAAGTTCCTGATGGAATATAGATTAAAAATTTTTAATTTTGTATAAAATGAGAAAAATACCAGAAGAAAACATAGATGCCTATTTACACAGATACATTTTTATGTTGACAAAACCTTTCTAAGATGCTCAGAAACAAGCACTGTGAAGGTTAATTTAGCAAAACAAAAAAAAAAATCACCCTGCATATGAGAAAAAATAAAAGGCAGCATACTGGTAAAATATTTACTATATATGTGCGTGTGTGTATACATATTAGATTTAAACATCTTCATTTTATTCAGAATTCACTCAAATCAACAAAAAACCCTCTAATTTAAAATTGGGCAATTTAAATCAGAGATCTAAATTGCAGATCTAAAAAAAGTACTTTGCCTCTAATTTAAAATTGGGCAAAGTCCTTTTTTAAGATCTGCAAGTGACCTATGCACACAGGAAACATATTTAGTGTTCCTGGTTAGAGAAGGCATTTAAGTTAAAAGAGGAATCAAATGCTGTTTTCTATCCACAAAGTTTGTGAGGATAAAGAGCAGTGATATTTATATTGCTGCTTAAAGTTTAAGTTGCAGATGACTTTCGAATAGACAATTTGGTGGTAAGTACCTATTTAAAAAAATGTATATGCCCATTAGTGATCAATTCTATTACACTAAAATATTTTTAGAAAATAAGGAAACATACATGCAATTTCTTTTCTGAGCACTGCTTAAAATATCAATGTATTAAGAAGAATCCATATAATGGCTTTTATAAATACATTTCTGTGAATTTATAGCATGGGGTAATATGTGACCACTGAAGGTAGAAATATATGCAGAAGTATGTTGACATTTGAAAATGTATTTTGGTGTACCAAGTGAGCGTAAAGTTCAGTTTGTTTATACATACAGACGATAGTCTTGTGTTATCTGAAATTATGTACAAAATATGATAAAATTTGTTATTTGAGGGCATTTGTTGTAACTTAAAATGTTTTTCCTATTTGTTCTCTTTGATTTCTGCATCGGGCATGTACAATGTTATTAGTAAAAGTTTATTATTAATGAGATAATTTTTGGGAAGAGCAGGAATATGAATTTTGCCCTGATAAAAACAATTTTTCACTTTCTATATTTTAATTTTTATTTTTTGTGGATTAGTATATTCTGTGAACTTTTAGCATCTTCAGAAGAAAATCATTTTATCTGTGCTTGTTGATTTACATATACATTTTATTAGAAATCTATTTTTATTATATCTAGATTTATTATACATATGTCAGTAATTACAGATTAATCCTTTTAGTGTAGTTTTATTATTAGGAAAATAAAGTAGCAAATATAAGTGCTTTATTTATAGCAGTTTTTTAAGATATTGAACTTCCCAACTGTATTTATCCATTCTTTGAATCCATTTATCACATGTAAGTTGAATGCCTATTATGTAGAAGACACATTCTATTAACTCTCAAGACCCTCTCATCCTTAAAAATTTCACATTTACCTGCTAAGCCTGAGCAATGTGAGAGACTTAAAATTGGAGTAATAGGACTGAATCTCAGTTGCAGCTTGTCCTCTCATCTTTCAAACAAAAACACTTCCGAAGTGAGAAAGTAGTAAGAGATAACTACCAACCACAATTTTGGAAATTTATAACAGCTTTAAATAGTAATATTAATCATTGGAAATACCTAATTTACAAGTATTCCCTCCATATATCTAAATATGAATTAATATACATTCTGTAAATCTAAATACAAAGTAAAATGAGCCATACCTGTCCTGTTCATTTGAATCCCAAGTTTTCTTTGGCTTGAAGTTTTTAAAATATTAAAGGAGTACTTTGTTTTAACTTTTTTTTTTTTTTTTTTTTTTTAGACAGAATCTCACTCTGCGGCCCAGGCTGGAGTGCGGTGGCGCGATCTCCACTCACTACAAGCTCCGCCTCCCGGGTTCACGCCATTCTCCTGCGTCAGCCTCCGGTGTAGCTGGGACTACAGGCGCCCGCCACCGCGACCGGCTAATTTTTGTATTTTTAGTAGAGAAGGGGTTTCACCGTGTTAGCCAGGATGGTCTATGATCTCCTGACCTCGTGATCCGCCCGTCTCAGCCTCCCAAAGTGCTGGGATTACAGGCGTGAGCCACCGCACCCGGCCAACAATTTGTTGTTTTTATTTCAACTCTCCTTTTGCGTAGTACTCTTAAAAGCTAAAATTTCTTTAAGTGTTAATCCTGTGACTAGGACTGCCATCGACCTGTTGTATATACCATATTCCACTTCATGGAAGGCACCGTGAATTGTGTGATGCCTCCTTACTTTATGTACCAATAAAAGATTGTTTAAATTTTTGCCAAATACAGTTCTAATAAATAATGAATTGTAAGTGGCATTTCAATGCCAGAGATGTTAAAATATGAGAAATTGATCATCCTAGGACCATTAAAATACAGTGTTATCTCTAACCTTTAAAACACACCACAAAGTAGGCATAATTGTATTATATTACTTAAAACGTTGTCTTTGTTAAGTAGAAGTAATAATTATAATATCTAACAATTACTGAGCTGTTACATGTGCTAAAATCTCTTCAAAATACTTTGCATAGATTCTCATTGAGGCATCACAGTGATGTTCTGTGAGATAACTGCTGTATTCATCTTCACTTTATTGATGAGAAAATTGAGGCACAGAGAGGTTAAGTGATAGCTAGTAAGTGAAAGACCTTAAAGTAATACTCAAGTCCGAGTTGAACTGAATCCAAAGGCCAAGCTCTTTCTATTCAAATAGGCCACTCTTTCATTAATGTCGTGAGTAATAAGAGCAAATGAATGTTGTACTTTCTTCAGGAGATTATTAAATATTTCTTTTGAAGGCAGATAAAGAGCATGGTATTTAATGTTTACAATTACATAAATCATTGTATGTTTTGAGACAGTGGACTAAACTTTCCTAAAACATCCTCTCACTCTCATAGGACTACTCTACACTGGGCCTGTGCCAACGGCCACGTGGAATTAGTAACACTTCTGGCAGACAGAAATTGTCGACTTGACATCCATGACAGTGAAAACAGGACACCTCCTGTGAAGGTAAGTTGTAGACAGTTCTTTCAGCAGGAGATGGATTTGGTTTAAATACATGGAATAAAATGAATTTGTCTCATTGAAATACAACTAGTTTGTGAAACCTGTGGAATATTTATTTTGATTTCCTAAAATTTGTAATTTACTTCTTACTTTAATACTGACAGGCTCTACAATGCTTGAGGGAGGCTTGTGCAAATATTCTGGTAGATTCTGGTGCCAATCCAAATATTGTAGATGTGTATGGCAACACGGCTCTCCATTATGCTGTTTATAGTGAGAATTTGTCAATGGTGGCAAAACTGCTGTCCCATGGTGCAGACATTGAAGTGAAAAACAAGGTAGACGTTAACCAATGTTCTTTTCAAAATATTTGAAATCCATTTGTTTTAACATTAACATATGTAAGTTTTTTTATATTTGGAAGCTCAAACATTCCTTGAATGAAAACAGTTTGAAAGAAGTTAATTGTCTAAGATTTTACTTTAAATATTTATATTTTTACAAGAACTATTAGAGAGTATGGCTTTTCTGTTCATTTATGATAAATATTTGAATTTGTTAAAGGTAAAACTTTTTCAAATATTCTTTCCCCCCGCCAAGTTTTTTTTTCTTTCCAATTTGTGTAAAACTACAAGAAAGTAAAATTTGCCTCCATAAATTGAGTCACCATGTAAAATTTAGGAGACATGCAGAAATCTGGATGTCCTCTTAAAGGATAAAACCTGGTGTCTCTTGAGCCCATATGACTGTTTGGTATGCTCTGAAGAGGCTCTAGCTTTACACAAAGCATGTGTTTCCAGTTTGCTACTGCACCCACCTAAGCACATCACTCACTCAACGTACCTCTTTTGCCTCTGTCAACATTTCAGTTATCAATTCCTCTCTCATAGTATATTTTGGTAAAGATTTCAAGGTATTCAAGACAGTTGATAGATGTTTATAATATATAGTTTATATTTTACATTAATTCATTAATAATAGGGTTGATTTCTAGAAATTTATAAGATTTTTTAAACGACTTTTCTTTAAATAAACCATAAATTGAGGCAATAATTAATAGCCTACCAACCAAAAACAGTCCAGGACCAGACAGATTCACAGCCGAATTCTACCAGAGGTACAAGGAGGAGTTGGTACCATTCCTTCTGAAACTATTCCAATCAATAGAAAAAGAGGGAATCCTCCCTAACTCATTTTATGAGGCCAATATCATCCTGATACCAAAGCCTGGCAGCAACACAACAAGAAAAAAGAATTTTAGACCAATATCCCTGATGAACATTGATGCAAAAATTCTCAATAAAATACTGGCAAACGGAATCCAGCAGCACATCAAAAAGCTTATCTACCATGATCAAGTGGGCTTCATCCCTGGGATGAAAGGCTGGTTCAACATACACAAATCAATAAACGTAATCCAGCATATAAACAGAACCAAAGACAAAAACCACATGATTATCTCAATAGATGCAGAAAAGGCCTTTGACAAAAATTCGACAGCCCTTCCTGCTAAAAACTCTTAATAAATTCGGTATTGATGGAACGTATCTCAAAATAATAAGAGCTGTTTATGACAAACCCACAGCCAATATCATACTGAATGGGCAAAAACTGGAAGCATTCCCTTTGAAAACTGGCACAAGACAGGGATGCCCTCTCTCACCACTCCTATTCAACATAGTGTTGGAAGTTCTGGCTAGGGCAATCAGGCAAGAGAAAGAAATCAAGGGTATTCAGTTAGGAAAAGAAGAAGTCAAATTGTCCCTGTTTGCAGATGACATGATTGTATATTTAGAATACCCTATCATCTCAGCCCAAAATCTCCTTAAGCTGATAAGAAACTTCAGCAAAGTCTCAGGATACAAAATAAATGTGCAAAAATCACAAGCATTCTTATACACCAGTAACAGACAGAGAGCCAAATCATGAATGAACTTCCATTCACAATTGCTTCAAAGAGAATAAAATACCTAGGAATCCAACTTACAAGGGATGTAAAGGACCTCTTGAAGAAGAACTACAAACCACTGCTTAGTGAAATAAAAGAGGACACGAACAAATGGAAGAACACACCATGCTCATGGATAGGAAGAATCAATATTGTGAAAATGGCCATACTGCCCAAGGTAATTTATAAATTCAATGCCATCCCCATCAAGCTACCAATGACTTTCTTCACAGAATTGGAAAAAAACTGCTTTAAAGTTCATATGGAACCAAAAAAGAGTCCGTATTGCCAAGACAATCCTAAGTCAAAAGAACAAAGCTGGAGGCATCACACTACCTGACTTCAAACTATACTACAAGGCTACAGTAACCAAAACAGCATGATACTGGTACCAAAACAGAGATATAGACCAATGGAACAGAACAGAGCCCTCAGAAATAATACCACACATCTACAGCCATCTGATCTTTGACAAACCTGAGAAAAACAAGAAATTGGGAAAAGATTCCCTATTTAATCAATGGTGCTGGGAAAATTGGCTAGCCATAAGTAGAAAGCTGAATCTGGATCCTTTCCTTACTCCTTATACAAAAATTAATTCAAGATGGATTAGAGACTTAAATGTTAGACCTAATACCATAAAAACCCTAGAAGAAAACCTAGGTAATACCATTCAGGACATAGGCATGGACAAGGACTTCATATCTAAAACACCAAAAGCAACGGCAACAAAAGCCAAACTTGACAAATGGGATCTAATTAAACTAAAGAGCTTCTGCACAGCAAAAGAAACTACCACCAGAGTGAACAGGCAACCTACAGAATGGGAGAAAATTTTTGCAATCTACTCATCTGACAAAGGGCTAATATCCAGAACCTATAAAGAACTCAAACAAATTTACAAGCAAAAAAACAAACAACCCCATCAAAAAGTGGGCAAAGGATATAAACAGACATTTCTCGAAAGAAGACATGCATGCAGCCAACAGACACATGAAAAAATGCTCATCATCACTGGCCATCAGAGAAATGCAAATCAAAACCACAATGAGATACCATCTCACGCCAGTTAGAGTGGCAATCATTAAAAAGTCAGGAAATAACAGGTGCTGGAGAGAATGTGGAGAAATAGGAACACTTTTACACTGTTGGTGGGATTGTAAACTAGTTCAACCATTGTGGAAAACAGTATGGCGATTCCTCAAGGATCTAGAACTAGCAATACCATATGACCCAGCCCTCCCATTACTGGGTATATACCCAAAGGATTATAAATCATGCTGCTATAAAGACACATGCACATGTATGTTTATTGCGGCACTATTCACAATAGCAAAGACTTGGAATCAACCCAAATGTACATCAGTGACAGACTGGATTAAGAAAATGTGGCACATATACACCATGGAATACTATGCAGCCATAAAAAAGGTTGAGTTCGTGTCCTTTGTAGGGACATTGATGCAGCTGGAAACCATCATTCTCAGCAAACTATCGCAAGAACAGAAAACCAAATACCGCATGTTCTCACTCATAGGTGGGAACTGAACAATGAGAACACTTGGACATAGGGTGGACACAGGCTAACACACTGGATTTTATTGGGAATTTTAAATTAATTTCAGCAATAAGTTTCGAGAACAAATTATTTTATTGCTTCACTATTTACTTGAGCATTTAAAAATGTTATCTTGTTAAATCTTTATAATAACCTAGTGAAATAAGGCTCTAAAATTCTCATTTTTAGAAGACGTTGAGCATAAGAGAAGCAACTTGTTCCAGAAAAAATACCTATTGGTTACTGCGCTAGGACTTATTCTGAGTTAAGGACATTTTGCATTATGCCAAGCTAACTGTCGTTAATTTACTGAGTTACCCTGCCCTGAATTCATGAGTAGTTCATCTTACTTTCTTTCTTCTTTAATTAGCAGCTTAATAAGTTCCTAGAGCTTACAAACTTAAAGTCTCTGGAATAAGTAATATTCTGATGTTAGCTCTGATATTGTCTGAAATATTCTAAGAACTTAATACATTTGGTAAATGTTTTCTATATCAGTGTTAAAATAGTAATTTTATTTATTACATTTTTATACATAACATTCATCAACAACTTTTGGAATATAAACAAAAGATAACTAAAAATCCGCAAAATAGCAATCCAGGGAAGACTTCTGATAGTAAACTACTCTTGGTGCTGCTACCATAAGGTTACGGAAATGTTGATCACACAACAGCAATTCAAAAAGCAATGTGGAAATAGGATGTGTTTACATATATACGTGTGTGTGTGTGTATGTATACAGCTTTGATTTAATTTTTTAGTTTATTATTCAGAATAAGTTAGGAATTTAGTTGTAGGTAGTTTATAAGCTCAGAAAATATTATCCAAAAAAAATTTTTTTAATTATGGCCCCTAAAATTTTATATAGTATTTTTGTATAAATAAGTAAAACAATTTTTAAGTTTGTGTATTGTATGTTTCCTCAATTGTCACAACAACTTAAGTTTGTTATAAAATGTATAACCCTTGGTGTGACTGATGAGCTCAGTAATAGGGGATAATCAGGTTATCCAATCTAATGAATTAATATTTTTATAAATAAATTTTATTACATTTAGTAGCTTAGATGCCCTGAATTATAAGCCACAAAGAATAGAACATCTAATAATGAAAAGTATGAATTAATAACAAAAACTGCAGCATTTCAATATTATAACCTATGAAGAAACAATTATTTATGTATTTATTTATTTAATTGTAGAGACAGGTTCTCCTTATGTTGCCCAGGCTGGTCTTGAACTTCTGGGCTCTATTTAATTTTTACAATAAATGGTTTGCATTTAGTAAATGAGAATTAACTACAGTTGAGTCTTGAGCAACATAAGAGTTAGGGTGCCGATCCCCCATGCAGCTGAAAATCTGCTTTATATGAAAATCTGTTTCTTTTGACTCCTCCAAAACTCTGCTAATAGTCAACTGTTGACCTGGAACCTTTCTGAAAGCATAAACAGCCAATTAACACATAGCTTCTATTTCATATGTACTATATACTGTATTCTTACAATAAAGTGAGCTGGAGAAAAGAAACTGTTCTAAGAAAGAAAAAATATATTCACTATTTATTAAGTGAAAGTGAATGATTATACATAAAAGTCTTCATTCTCATTGCCTTCATGTTGAGTAGGCTGGGATAAGGAGGAGGTAGAGGAGAACTTTGTCTTGCTTTCTTGCAGTGGCAAAGGAAAAGAAAAATCTGTCTATTAGTGGGCTCCTACAGTGAAAACCCTTATTCAAGGATCAACTGTGTGACATAGTGACTTGTGTCACAAAAAGGTAAGTATCTTTAGAATTTGGTACTCAAGAATACTTTTCTGGCACCATAAACAAATGTCAACAAGAATTACAACACTTACCCAGGGTGCATTAGCACCAACAGGAGATTATTTTTCAAAGATACCTACTGAGTGCAGAAGTCGGAAAAGCAAATCTTGTTCAGAAGGGCAGGTTATGTTACAGTCTTGTAACAACAGGGTCTCACTATTATCATCTTCATTACCTCTAGGTTGAAACAAATAAGCTACATTTACTTCATTAGAACAAGATGTGTTGTTTATCTGCTGGACAATTAGTGTGTTAATAGTAATTTTGTTACAAAAAGATGCTCTGTTCCTACTGGCCAAAATATTAACATTATAACTATTCAAATAGCTTAACTCTAGGCTCAACAAATTATAATAAAAGTACAAAAATTTTTCACAATAACAAAAATGCTACCGTGATACCTAAATGTGACACAATGCATTGTACAATATGAACTGTATGAGCACTAATTTATTATATATTTATCAAAGAACCTCTATAAGTTAGGTTTTGCAAGTTGCAGGAGACAAATATGGAATACACATAGTCTGGGTCTTTAAGGTGCTCATAATACAGTAAAGCAGTCCCCATTGAATTTCTGCATTTTTCCTACAGATTTTTCTAAAAAATGTTTTTTATTCATTTATCCACTTGTCCACTTAACAAATAAATGCCAGGCATCTTTAAGGTACTAAGCATTGTCCTTGTTATTATCATTGTCATTTTTTATTATTTACTACTTTATTAAAGTACTAAGCATTTTTCTTATTATCATCTTTTTCTAATATTTACTAATTTATTTAGTGTTTACTCTGTGCCAGAAGCCCTTTGGGAGCTTATAATTATTACTTATTATGTCGTTACCATATTCAGTATGTGTCAGACATTTTATATCCAAGGTGAACAATTAAAGCTTTAAAAAAATTGGTAGTGTCCAGGAGTGGTGGCTCACTCCTGTTATCCTAGCATTTTGGGAGGCCAAGGTGAACAGATTTCTTGAGCTCAGGAGTTTGGGACCAGCTTGACTAACATGGTGAAACCCCTCTCTACTACCTATGAAAAATTAGCTGGGCGTGGTGGCACACGCCTGTAATCCCAGCTACTTGGGAGGCTGAGGTAGGAGAATCGCTTGAACCCAGGGGGCGGAGGTTGCAGTGAGCTGATATGGCACCATTGCACTCTAACCTGGGCGACAGAGTGAGGCTCTGTCTCAATAAAACAAAAAACAAAAAACCAAAAAAAAAAACACTAGGAGAAAACTGTCATAGTGTTTAAAGAAAGCATGCAGAATGAGTAGAAGTTTGCCAGATAAAGAATCAGAAGGATGATATTTAGCAGAAGGAAAATTTAATCACATTGTTTGTTTGGCAAAAGGAACATCTGAAGGATGCCTGATGAGTCTGAACCCTGGGCAGAAAGAAGCCTGAATAGGCTGAACACCTGGTGGAGGGAGTGCCTGATGACGCTGCACGCTTGGCGAAGGGAACACCTAACGATGCTGCACCCTTGGTAGAGGGAACATCTGAGATTGTCACATGTCCTACAAAAGAAACATCTACAAAAGCAAGTACAAATGGTGAGATGCTTGAGTGAACTTTGTAGGGTTTATTGGCACTTTGGGTTCCCAAGCGGAAATAGTGTAATATGGGAGTAGTTGGGAATGACTTGAATATCTAGATAAGGGAAGCTTAGGCAACACTTTTTAATAGTATAGAAACAAGTAGATCTTATTCTGTAGATCCCGGAAAAATTCTTACAATAATTCTGGCTGTAAATACTAGATGAACAAACAATGGCTAAAAGCATAGGAACCAAAGTTGTTTTGGTGGTCCAGGGATATCATAGGATTCCACTGTTTGTTTTTTTTTTTTTTTGAGACAGAGTGTCTCATTGTCACCTGGGCTGGAGTGCAATGGCGCGATCTTGGCTCACTGCAACCTCTGCCTCCCGGGTTCAAGCAATTCTCCCGCTTCAGCTTCCCAAGTAGCTGGGATTATAGATATACACCACCACACTCAGCTAATTTTTGTATTTTTAATAGAGGTTTAGAAGAGGTTTCGCCATTTTGGCCAGGCTCGTCTCGAACTCCTGACCTAAACTGATCCACCTCTCTCGGCCTCCCAAAGTGCTGTGATTACCTGCGTGAGCCACCACACCTGGCCTACAGCATCTTTTTAAGAGCAACGTTTTCTTTTTTAATGTGGCCAAGCAATCTCTATATGAAAATGGCCTGACAAAATTGTGTAGTGCCATACTTGCCAACTGTGTGAGCTTGAGTGTGATACTTATTTGACAATACAGTATTTCCTCTGTATGTTTCATTATCTTTAAAAAATAAAAAAAAGGGGCAATTGATAATGTCATATGATTGTCAAATACAATGCGAGTCCTTATTGCTACACTCTACTTGGCAAATTGTACCTGTTGGATGTTTGTTAATATATAAACCTAATCTATACCAAGATAAGCTACAGGAGCATGTTAACAATGTTTACTCGTAAAGCACTTTTAATATATATTTTTTTAAATTATTGAGATGGAGTCTTGCTCTGTCATCCAGGCTGGAGTGCAGTAGCACTGCAAGCTCCGCCTCACGGGTTCAGGCCATTCTCCTGCCTCAGCCTCCGCAGTAGCTGGGACTACAGGCGCCCTCCACCATGCCTGGCTAATTTTTTTTTTTTTTTTTTTTTTTTTTTGAGACAGAGTCTTGCTCTGTCGCCCAGGCTGGAGTGTAGTGGCCGGATCTCAGCTCACTGCAAGCTCCGTCTCCCGAATTTACGCCATTCTCCTGCCTCAGCCTCCCGAGTAGCTGGGACTACAGGCGCCCGCCACCTCGCCCGGCTAGTTTTTTGTATTTTTTAGTAGAGACGGGGTTTCACCGTGTTAGCCAGGATGGTCTGGATCTCCTGACCTCGTGATCCGCCCGTCTCGGCCTCCCAAAGTGCTGGGATTACAGGCTTGAGCCACCGCGCCCAGTCAATTTTTTTGTATTTTTAGTAGAGACGGGGTTTCACCATGTTAAGCCAGAATGGTCTCAATCTCCTGACCCCGCGATCAGCCCGCCTTGGCTTCCCAAAGTGCTGGGATTACAGGCGTGAGCCACCGCGCCCAGCCAGCACTTTGCGTATTTTTACATACTATTCTTCAAGATGCAAAAAACACCATCGAACTGGCTTATTTTAATAGATGTCTTTATATATTATATGATGTCTTCATTCCATAAAAAACCCACCCGATTAAACATGAAATTAATGTACCCAGCTATGAGGCTACCGCATTCTTTAACGCAAGAAGAACGAGAAAATACATGAATCAGGGAACTGCAATTACCTACTTGCTGGTCTATTTCCTCATTAGAGTGAATTTTTTCAGGACTAAATTGCATTTCCGTATCTCTAACGCTTACCCTCTATCTCACTGGCTCTGTGTGTTTCAGTGCATGCGTTGAATGCTTAATTATATCACTTAATTTCCGTTAGAAACACGCTGTCTCTTAGCCCCAGAACAGCACCAGTAGATCTGGCCTTGGAGCTCAGAAAAGGTCTTTCTAACCCATGAGGGGTACTAATCCTGTACAGACCCCGATATCTCCCGGGCTGGGTACACGCAGGTTCACACCCAGGTGTGAGCAAGATTGCCAAAGTATACCTGCAAGGCGTTCGGAGAAGAGTCCAAAGTCGAGAAAACGGACTAATTTAGCTAATTTCACAACAGCCCTGATCCTGGTCGGACTTGTTCCTAGGAAGATGCGAGAGGCTGGCACTTCCTTCAAGAACAGATTGCAAAAGGCAGCCGAGCTCGGCGTGGCAGGTCACCGCCAAGAGAAGCCAATGCGGAAACCGTCGCCTCCGGCTTAGGCCGCCGAGTGGCAACCAGATTGTCTTGAGTCATGTTTCTGCCTAAACAGGCAGAACAAAAGAGTTAGTGGCTGCAAGGGTGGAGCGCGATGCTACTTCTTGCGAATAAATGGTCCCCACTGGGACATTTTTGCTATGATTGCAGGCGTGGCCAGTACCCTTTGCGTGGCTTCGAGGAAGGGGTGGGGATAGGAGGTTTGCCCCGAAGAAGATCACGCTCAGGGGTGATCTCTTGAACCCAGGAGTCTGAGACCAGCCTGGGTAGTGTGGCAAAACCCTGTTTCTACAAAAAAATTCAAAACTAAGCCAGGTGTGGTGGCATGCACCTGTAATCCCAGCTACTCAGGAGGCTGAAGTGAGAGGATCCCTTGAGCCTAAGAGGTGGAGGTTGCAGTGAGCTGCTGGAATCCAGCCTGGGCGACAGAGCCAGACCTTGTCTCAAAAGAAAAAAAATATATATTAGCTGGGCACATGGCTCATACCTGTAATCTCAGTACTTTGGGAGGCAAAGAGGGGAGGATCGCTGGATCCCAGGAGTTTGAGACCAGGCTGGGCAGCATAGCAAGACTTCATCTCTACAAAATAATAATAATAAAAAAAATAGCCAGACCTGGTGGTGCACACCTGTTTTCTTTCCCTCCGTAGCACTTATCTCCTGATATTCCATATAACTTATTTGTTTTGTTAATTTGTCTCTCCTACCAGAAGTAAGCATCATGGGGACACAATTATTTTTCCCGGTTTTTTTTGTTTTTTGTTTTTTGTTTTTTTTCCATCACTGTGCCCTTAGCACTTAGAATAGTGTCTGGCACACACTGAGCACCTAAGTACTCAATAAATATTTGTTGAATGAATGAACTCTGCAGGGAAAAACAGGTACAAAACTGATGAGGCAAGGGTGGGAGTAAGATGGCTTAATGAAGATCATTTTGTATCACTTTGATTTTGAACTATAGGACTGCATTACCAATATATTTTTAAATTAAGGAAACCACAGATGGAATGTAAAATTTTTGTCTTTATTGAAAAAATATTTTTGCTGCCGGGGTTAATAAAATCACTATATGCCTTGACTTCCATCTGGAATCTTGTTGTACTGTTGTACTGAAAACAGGCTCGATTTTAGATTGGAGGAGTGGGGGGACAGGAAGGGTAGGAAGAGAAATACATTTTGTCTTCTAGCAAATACGTTAGAGACACAGAAGTGATTAAAATGTGGTCCCTGGCCTCCAGGAGCTCAATGACTAGTAGTTAGATCAATCAATATTTAACATTCAATATAATACTAATGTACTCAGAATATCATTCACGCTTATTCATATACATACATATGATATTCCAATTTGAGCAATTATAAACATTGCAAATTTTTCTATTTATTATTTACTGCTGCATAAAAAAAGCAACCGTGTTCCTTTTTCTCTTCAGTCAAAATTCAGAATAAGAGAACACACAGTAGATAGACAGAGATTAAAATATCAGCTTACTGCTGATAAAAGCTAGCCGGGAGAATATGGCTCAGGTGGTAGATAAAGAGGCACGATGATACGTTACATGCAAATGAATATCAATCATCTGTTGGAGTAAAATAAAAACTGTACTAACAGTCATGCAAAGATTCAGAGAATATATCACCTATCTACCCTGTTTGGTCAAAACACTTAAGAAAGTAATCAAGACAGAGACTTGAAGATGGAACCATTAGAAAAGGATGGTGGTAAGCAGAGAAATGACTCCAAGTGGGGGATGGGGAAGTGTCAAATGCAAAGACACTTTAAACAGAGGAGATGTACTTCAAGGGAAAAACTGATAATCTAAAGTTTAAAATATTTAACTATCTTAGCAAAATCTAGCAGCTATGTAACTAGATGCAACACATGAAAATATTCTAAAGGTCTCATCTTACTGGGATGAAGGGGAAAGCAATGGACAAATAGAATCTTAGTGAGGAAAAATATCTAAAAACTTGTTTACCCATGAAAGTGGAAAATAAAGAAGATAACTATCAGTGGAATTGTTGACGTGTTTTTCAGTCAAGTTTCCAAATCAACATGGCGGATAAGTGGAATGAGAAGTGGGTACACGCAAAAAAGGGACCAACGAGGAGAGGTAACCTTGATTATGACAGCCCACTGTCATGGTAACTAGTCCATTCCCATGAGAACTAACCCTGAAAGACATTAATCCATTTTAAAGACCTAATCACCTCTTAAACCACCTCCCAGCACTGCCACATTGGGAACCAAGACTAAATATTAATTGTGGAAGGGTCAATCCATATTCAGAGCATAGTACTCCACATCTTTATCTTTTCACAGCTTCATAGTTCATTTCCTTGTTATTTTTTTGTTTCTGTTTTTGTTTTTCTTTTTTTGAGACAGAGTCTCGATCTGTTGCCCAGGCTGGAGTACAGTGGCACAATCTCACCTCCCGACAACCTTCACCTCCTGGGTTCAAGTGATTCTCCAGCCTCATCCTCTCATTAGCTGGGATTACAGGCGCACCACCATGCCTGGCTAATTTATGTGTTTTTAGTGCAGATAGGGTTTCATCATGTTGCCCAGGCAGGTCTTGAACCCTAGGTGCAAGCAATCCACCTGTGGCGGCCTCCCAAAGTGCTGAGATTATAGGCATGAGCCACCGCGTCCAGCCTATTTCTTCTTATCACTGAATAATATTTCACTGTCTGAGTGAACCACAGTTCATTTATTCATTCACCTATTGAAGGACATCTTGGTGGCCAGTTGGCAGTTATGGAAAAAGCAGCTAGAAACATGTGTGCAGACATTTGTGTAATTATCAGTTTTCAACTCACTTAGGCAAACAGGAGTGTAATTGCAGGATCATATGGCAAAAGTGTGTTTAATTTTGCAAGAAACTGCCAACCGTCTTCTTTTTTTTTTTTTTTTTTGAGACGGAGTCTCGCTCTGTCGCCCAGGCTGGAGTGCAGTGGCCGGATCTCAGCTCACTGCAAGCTCTGCCTCCCGGGTTCACGCCAGTCTCCTGCCTCAGCCTCCCAAGTAGCTGGGACTACAGGCGCCGCCACCACGCCCGGCTAGTTTTTGTATTTTTTTAGTAGAGATGGGGTTTCACCGTGTTAGCCAGGATGGTCTCGATCTCCTGACCTCGTGATCCGCCCGTCTCGGCCTCCCAAAGTGCTGGGATTACAGGCTTGAGCCACCGTGCCCAGCCGCCAACCGTCTTCTTAAGTGGCTGCTCCATTTTGTTCTCCCTCCAACAATAAACGAGTGTTCCTATTGTTCCACATCCTTGTCAGCATTTAGTATTGACAGTGTTTTCAATTTTAGCCATTCTAATAGGTATGTAGTGGTATCATTTTTAATTTGTCATTCCCTAATGACATATGATGCTGAGCATTTTTTCATGTGCTTATTAGCCATCTGTATCTTTTTTGGTGAAGTGTCCATTAGGATCATTTGTCAATTTTTTAATTGGACTGTTCATCTTCTTATTGTTGGGTTTAAGGGTTCGTATATTTTGGATAACAGTATTTTATCAGATATGTCTTTTGCAAATGCTTTTCCTCATCTATGGCTTGTCCTTTCATTCCCTTGATTGTGTACTTCACGGGAGTTTTTAATTAGAGTGAAGTCCAGCTTATCAATTATTTCTTTTGTGGATGATGCCATTGGTTGTGTTGTATCTAAAAAGTCACTGCCATACCCAAGGTCATCTAGATTTTCTTCTATGTTATCTTCTAGAAGTCTTATAGTTTACTTAGGTCTCTGATCCATTTTGAGTTAAATTTTTTGAATGATGTAAGATCTGTGTCTAGGTCCTTTGTTTTTGTTTTTCCATGTGAGTATCCACTTGTGCCAGCACTATCTGTTGAAAAGACTATCTTTTCTTTATTGCCTTTGCTCCTTTGACAAATATTTGTATAGGTCGATTTTGGGGCTTTCTATTCTGTTCCATTGATTTGACTATTCTTTTGCCAATACCACACTGTCTTGCTGTCTTGATTGCTGTAGATTTCTTGTAAATCTTGAAATTGGGTAGTGTTAGTCCCCTGAATTTCTTCTTTTCCAATATTGTGTTGGCTATCCTTGATTCCTTTTTTTTTTTTTGCATCTCCATATAAACTTTGGATTCAATGTGTCAATATCCACAAGATAAAATGTGAGATTTTGATGGAGATTGCATTGAATCTATAGAGCAAGTAGGGAAGAACTGATATTTTGCAAATGCTAGGCCTTCCTATCTGTGAACATGGACTATCTCTGTGTTTATTTAGTCCTTCTTTGGTTTCTTTTTTTTTTTCTTTTTTTTTCTTGTTTTTTTTTGAAAGGGAGTCTTGCTCTGTTGCCCAGGTTGGAGCGCAGTGGCATGATCTCAGCTCACTGCAAGCTCTGCCTCCCAGGTTCATGCCATTCTCCTGCCTCAGCCTCCCAAGTAGCTGGAACTACAGGCACCTGCCACCACGCCTGGCTAATTTTTTATATTTTTAGTAGAGATGGGGTTTCACCGTGTTAGCCAGGATGGTCTCGATCTCCTGACCTCGTGATCCGCCCGCCTTGGCCTCCCAAAATGTTGGGATTACAGGCGTGAGCCACCACGCCCGGCCTGATTTATTTAATCAAAAATTTGTAGGTTTTCCTTTTAGATCTTTTATGTGTTTTATTAGATTTATCCCTAAGTATTCCATTTGGAGGAGGGATATGAATATAAAAGGTATCTTTTTAACTTTAACTACCAATCGCTCATCACTGGTGTGTAAAAGAGCAATTGCAATTGACTTTTCTATGTTAACCCTGAATGCTGCATCCTTGCTATAACTGCTTATTAGTTTCAGGAGTTTTTTGGTCAGTTGTCCTGGTGGCCCCCTAAAGATTTCTCCTCTAAACCCAGGGTTAAGAGTTTGCATTATTTTCCTCTCCCTACATAGGACTATCAAAGGCAGGGTAGGGGAGAATGCAAGGCAACAGCTCCCTGCGGTCTTCTCCACTTTACATCATTTCATATTGTTAAAGTACATGAGGGGAATTAACAGTTGTGGAGCACTGCTGGCCCACCCAGGCCATGCTCGAATTCCCTCCCGGTCTCAGCTGCTTCCGTGCAGGACAGGGCTCCAGACCTGCAGCCCGCCATGCCCAATCCCCCCCACTGGTGGGCTCCCGCAAGGCTGTAGCCTCCCCAGTGGACGCCAACCCCTTTTCTGTGGTGCCCAGTCCCATTGACCGCCCAAGGGCTGAGGAGTGCAGGCCTGAGGCAGGCAGGACTGACAGGCAGCTCTGCCTGTGGCCCCAGCAGCGTGGATTCTACTAGGTGAAGCCAGCTGGGCTCCTGAGTCAAGTGGGGACTTGGAGAACTTTTATGTCTAGCTAAAGGATTGTAAACACCAATCAGCACCCTGTGTCTAGCTCAAGGTTTGTAAATGCACCAATCAGTGCTCTGTGTCTAGGTAATCTAGTGGGGACCCAGAGAACTTTTGTGTCTAGCTAAAGGATTGTAAAGGCACCAATCAGCACTCTGTGTCTAGCTCAGGGATAAACGCACCAATCAGCACCCTGTAAAATGGACCAATCAGCAGGCTGTGGGTGGGGTCAGATAAGGTAATAAAAGCAGGCTGCTGGAGCCAGGAGTGGCAACTTGATCAGGTCCCCTTCGAGACTGTGGAAGCTTTGTTCTTTTGCTCTTTACAATAAATCTTGCTGCTGCTCACTCTTTGGGTCCACGCCGCCTTTATGAGCTGTAATACTCCCGGCGAAGGTCTGCAGTGTCACTCCTGAAGTCAGTGAGACCACAAACCCAACAGAAGGAAGAAACTCCAGACACATCTGAACATCAGAAGGAACAAACCCCGGACACACCATCTTTAAAAACGGTAACACTCACCGTGAGGGTCCACAGCTTCATTCTTGAAGTCAGTGAGACCAAGAACCCACCAATTCTGGACACAATTTCACATGGAACAAAAAAAGAGCCCATATAGCCAAGACAATTCTAAGCCAAAAGAACAAAGCTGGAAGCACCATGCTACCTGACTTCAAACTGTACTACAAGAAGCATAAGTTTTAAAATATGAAGCACAATAATTTTTTGTTGTCCTTTTAAAAAGAAGTATATTTTTCATTCCTGTAATCCCAGCAATTTGGGAGGCTGAGGTGGGTGGATCACGAGATCAGGAGATCAAGACCATCCTGGCTAACATGGTGAAACCCCATCTCTACTAAAAATACAAAAAAAATTAGCCAGGCATGGTGGCAGGTGCCTGTAGTCCCAGCTACTTGGGAGGCTGAGGCAGGAGAATGGCATGAACCTGGGAGGTGGAGCTTGCAGTGAGCCGAGATTGCACCACTGCACTCCAGCCTGGGCAAGACATCGAGACTCCATCTCAAAAAAAACAAAAACAAAAAAAGTGTATTTTTAATTTGAAAGGTACACTGTTAGATAGTTTTACTAAAATGACATAATTATTTGCACACTCTCTCATCTAATTACTCTGTTTTACTTCCTATGAACCTGATTATAAACTAGCAATATTTCTTTTGGCCTATTTATAAGCTTTTATTTTTATATTTGAATAAATATATTTAATTAAAAATTGTGTAGATTTAAATTATAGACTGTACATTTGCTCAAATAAAAATTTCTTCTCTCTTCTAATTGATAAACCTATTTCTGATTAGCATTTCTCCAGTTTATATATGATCACAGCTGTTTCCTATACTAATGTAATATTTTCTGCATATATACTGAGGGTGTCTTATTTACATTATATAAAATATTTTAACAACCTAAGAGTTACTGTTTTCTAGTTGTGGAGGATATTTTTATTATTTTTATTGCTGAAGATGCTTATTCTCTCTTTCATAATTTACTATACTTTCATTTCTTTCTTTCTTTTTTTTTTTTTTTGAGACAGAGTTTTTGCACTATTGCCCAGGCTGGAGTGCAATGGCTCGATCTCGGCTCACTGCAACCTCCGCCTGCTGGGTTCAAGCGATTCTTCTGCCTCAGCCTCTCCTGTAGCTGGGACTACAGGCGCCCTCCACTGCATCTGGCTAATTTTTGTATTTTTAGTAGAGACCAGGTTTCGCCATGTTATCCAGGCTGGTCTTGAACTCTTGACCTCAGGTGATCCACCCACCTTAGCCTCCCCAAGTCGCTAGAATTACAGGCATGAACCACCGCGCTCATCCTGTTGATGAGTTTTTAACAAAGACACTTAACCCTTAACATTTGAAGTCAAAATTTTATTAAAAAATGGTTTTAATCAATGCCAAGAATAAGATTGGATATATTAATGACCACTGTGGAAGACTAGAAGTCATCAGTTACTTCTTTCCAACATTGTGTTTTCTACAATTGATTTGTTTGTATACTCTTGGAATTTAAGCCTAGAGTTTCATTTTTAAATTACAACATTTTCATCAGGTATACATTACCTTTAAAATAATTTATTTTGATAATTCCCAAATTCACAGATCGAAAGTCATCACCCTGTAGCACACAGGATTATTGCTGTGTATGGGAAACTGCAGTCCTTGTATTTTTAAGGTTTCATTTGTGTATTTTCTTTGGGAAAATGAATTTCAACATTTTATAACTGCAACTAGCTGAAGTTACAGAATTATCTCTGGATTTGAGAAGATTATGCCTGAGCATGGCGAAGAATTAGAAATAATAGCTAACTTTTTCTGTCTGCCAGGCAGTGTGCTAAATACTTTGCATGAAGATGATAATTTCAAAACTAAACACAGAAAAGCAAGTGTAAAAGAAATAATTTCTTTAAATAAATCCGATCTCTATTCACTCTAGAGTGAATTTTTACTGTAAATGTAAACTGTTTTCCTATGTCATTACTTTTCTGAATATAATTATAATGTGTGAATTTAATGTGTGAATTTTACAAAAAAAAGAAAAATAGATTTTTACCTCTGGCAGATCTCCTTCTAATGCAAGCATTTTACTAAATGGCCTTCTTGAAATTCAAGTGTTTAATAAATGTTGTATACATTTATTTAATTTGGCTTAGGGTATTCGTTTATTAGTAGTACTTTCGCATCTATGGGATTGTTGCATAAAATAAATGGTTTAAATATGTAGGATATTTAAAAGCTGTTCTTTCTGCATTTGAGATTTTGAACCTTTAAAGAAGGCATTATAAAATGTCTCATGGAGAACATATTATTTTAAGAATTATTAAAGTAAAATAAAAATCTGTGACTCATAAAGATACACTCCATTTTTGTCCTCTATGATTTTTTTAATGGGACTTGAATATTTTAAGCTAGTGGTTTTAGAAGATCACGTAATTTTAACAGGAAATTTCAAAAAAATGAAAGCCTAAATCCAATTCCAATTTCAATTACTTGAAAATTCTCACTGATATAAATTTATTTATATAAATGTGATATTTATAATCAATAAATAAATACAATAGAATCATTGTTAAGTTGGGTAAAAAAAATTTTTAAAAACAATGAAGGCCGGGTGTGGTGGCTCACGCCTGTAATCCCAGCACTTTGGGAGGTCGAGGCAGGTGGATCATGAGGTCAGGAGAGCAAGACCATCCTGGCTAACACAGTGAAACTCCATCTCTACTAAAAATACAAAAAAATTAGCCAGGTGTGGTGGCGGGCACCTGTAGTCCCAGTTACTCGGGAGACAGGAGAATGGCGTGAACCTGGGAGGTGGAGATTGCAGTGAGCTGAGATCGCGCCACTGCACTCCAGCCTGGGTGACAGAGCGAGACTCCATCTCAAAAAAAAAAAAAAAGAAAAGAAAACTTCTATTACCTCTATATGTATGTATGTATACATGTATGCACACAATGAATATTTATATATATATTTGCATACACACACCATATATACCTGTGTATAAATGAATAACAATAGGCTATCAGTTGACCTCTACTATATCATTTGAAGGCTCATTGCGCAATGACCGCAACAGAGAGGACAGCAGAATACAACCTCAAATTTCCAAGATAGCTTGAATTGTATCTGAATTTCTTACAGGGTACAGAGATATTAAAATCTTGTTTAATTATGCTTCTTTGTTTATTACTGGGAGAGCCTCACATGCAAAGCAGATCAGGATATTCTCTTACAAAATGTGATAATTAACAGTCAATTCATAATGTAAGGGTAATTCACATAGCAGTTTCAACAGCAAACAGGAGGGGTTTTTGTAGCCCATTCTATTTTCAATCAGCCACAAACCACCCACATCTGCTGAAATAACTAAAAAGGCAGGTGGAGGAAAAGATGTTCTAAATCAAGCAGTAGGTACCAGGTCTGCTGAAGACATAGCGTGCCACCCACAAACACACAAGTTCAACAAGTGTGGCTTAATCCTTCAGAAAATTAAGTTCTAACTTTCTAATCATTAGGTATCTTCTTTATAAAAGACATAGCAAATATAAATACAAAATATACCCCTCTAAGTTTACTGGGAAGTTAAAAAAAGTGACTTGTAACTTTTAATAAATAACTAGGGAGGTAAGCTTGTTCATTTCTGAGATTTACAACTTTTATAAGGAAAGCTAGTAAAGGAGCTGTACTAATACTTGAATTGTGCCGTGTTCAATAGAAGCAATGAGCCATAATCCATACTGAGAGAAGAAAAGCAAGAGAAAGATTTAACAACAAGAAAATTTAACTATGGCATTTAATTTCTCTAAATATTTATTAAATTCTGAATGCTATATGATTGCTTTCATGTTAATTTTTCAGTGAAGAAACTGAATACAATTGAATACAATTTTTCAGTTGAGAAATTGAATACAATGGATTTTAGTTTGATGTGACACTTGATAGGATAATTTTAAAATCATTATTTTAATTAGATATAATACTTCTAGGTAGAATAATAAAAATAAAGGAAAGCTGATTTTCTTTAAATTCCATCAATTATTTCTTTCTCACAATAATTAATATTATTTACCAATGACATAGTAGATTAATACCAAATAATTATAAAATCAGGGAGTCAAGCCTCGCCTATCTGACTGTGAATAAAATGTCTCAGGCTGCTTTTGCATTTAATATACATGCCCTTGCCTTTACCAGTCACACCCACATCTTACTTCTGGTTTTGTAAAACACTGGGTAAAGAAGAAGACAATGTTTCTGAGTTTTGCATTATCAGCCCAATAGAGAACTCCTCTCTTCCCTGAACTGAGGGCCACGTCTCAGGGGTTGAAACAGGGCCAGTTACATTCTATGTTCCCAACATAATTGTCCATGCATAGATCCAATCAAGTTAAATGAGCAATAGGATATTTATTCTAAAAACACCTTATTGCTGCAATAATAATATAGTAATATTATTCTAATAATGATATTAGAATAACTGGTTTTTAGAATACTAAATAGTTGAAAAATAATCTAAATGTCTCACAAGGTAACATGTCAACTACAGCAGTATATAAGATTTAGTATTATTCACACACTAAAATTATATTCAGAAAAGTAATGGCATAGGAAAAGTGTATTGATACAGAGATAGTAAATACAACTAAACCATGCTAAAATTCATTTTAAAATAAAATATGCCAAAATGTTATTGATGCTTTGAGATGATGGTATTACTAAGGTTTCAAATTTAATTTGCTGCTTTTATGGTACTTTTATAAATTTTAAAATAATTAGTGTGTTAAAAATATCAAAGTCTAGAAATCAGAAAAAGGTATATTGCCAAAGGAGGACTGAGTTAGTAGATTTGGGGACCCATTAAATTCTGTTTATGCTCAAAAACCAAACAAAAACCAGGTAACAGCAGCAAAAAATATCTCACTCATTTCCTGGAAAAATAAATGAAACTACAAAGAATTTCCAAACTTAAAAACTATACATTTCCCTTCTGCCAAGTCTGTCCCAGCAGGTGTCACTAAAAGGCAGCCCTGTGTGCTTCTGTCACTGTGACAGCTATGAGAAGGAAGGTGGAAGGGAAAAGAGACCCAGTGCTGAACTCCAAGTAGAGATGGGGCTTTTCTCTCTGCTTTTCCCTCCCCTCCCAGCCAGTAACAGATTGATTTGTATTTGTATTATGAGACAAAAACGGTTGCCAGCAGCTATTCTTTCCTTTTATACACAATGTAAGCTCATATTTACATTCCTAGCTGAACAATATCTAAGAGGTACTTAAACTGACATAAAACGCAGATGATCTTAGTCTGACCAACTGCTTAATGCAAGAAAAAAACTTCAAATTGGAAGAGGACCCTCCAAATATAGAAAGGACCAGTATTTTAAGAGGCATGTTAACTAAAATGTGGCAATGCAAGGAGCAGAGCAGGAAGAACCTTTAAGTCTGAAACACAACAAGTCAATTTCATAGTCAGTTTCCATGGTCCTTCCACAACAAACTCTGGCATCTGTTTTCTCTACAATGGAGGTAACAATAGTAGCTATTTCTTCAGAGCAGGAAAAGGCTTAGAAGAGTCCTAGAATATGGTCGTGGCTATATAAAGTTTAGATATTTGTATATTGTAACAAACCTACAACGCATTTTTTTCTTCGGTAGTCAATAATAGATTTCTTTTGGAAAAGTTGCAGCCTCCTGTCCAGGGAACACCTGCAGTTCCTACTAAGTGAACATTGGTGTCTGCTAACTGTTGCCTCTATTTCTCTCAGTAATACACTGTCAAGCTATTCCTTGATTTAGCAATTTTATTTACTTTTTTTGTTTTGTTTTGTCTCGCTCTGTCGCTGAGTACAGTGGTGTGATCTCAGCTCACTGCAACCTCTGCCTCCCAGGTTCAAGCGATTCTCTTGCCTCAGGCTCTTGAGGAGCTGGGATTACAGGTGCCTGCCACCACGCCCAGCTAATTTTTGTATTTTTAGTAGAGATGGGGTTTTGTTTGCCATGTTGGCCAGGGTGGTCTTGATTTCCTGACCTGGTGATCTGCCTGCCTCAGCCTCCCAAAGTGCTGGAATTACAGGTGTGAGCCACTGCACCCAGTTACATTCTTTTTTTTTTTTTTTTTTTTTTTTTTGAGACTGAGTCTCGCTCTGTTACCCAGTCTGGAGTGCAGCAGTGTCATTGAGAGATGACAATGTGCTAGCAGCCCTCACAGTGCCTCCTCAGCCTCAGCGTCCACTCTGGTAGCGCTTGAGGAGCCCTTCAGCCTGCCACTGCACTGTGGGAGCCCCTCTTTGGGCTGGCTGAGGCCAGAACCGGCTCCCTCAGCTTGCGGGGAGGTGTGGAGGGAGAGGCGCGGGCGGGAACCGGGGTTGCGCAGCAGCGCTCACAGTCTGGCGCCAGTTTTGAGAGGCACCGGCGTGGGCTCGGCAGGCCTCGCGCTCGGAGCTGCCAGCCTGTACCGCGGGCCTAGGGCAGTGAGGGGCTTAGCGCCCAGGCCAGCAGCTGCGGGGGGTGCGCTGGGTCCCCCAGCAGTGCCCGCCCGCCCGCGCTGTGCTCGAGTTCTTGCCGGGTCTCAGCTGCCTCCCCGCAGGGCAAGGCTCAGGACCTGCAGCCCGCCATGCCCAGACTCCCCACCAGGATGGGCTCCTGTGCAGCTGGAGCCTCCCCAACAAGCACTGCCCCTTGCTTCACCTCAAAATAAATAAACTGACCGGGTGCCAATTCATTATCAGAAACTATGGATTGCCTCACTAAACCACCTCTCAAACCTCTCCTCTCAGTCTCCTGCATTAGTTACTCTGTAATTTTGGGGGTCTTTTTTGTTTTGTTTTGTTTTTTTGAGACGGAGTCTCGTTCTGTTGCCAGGCTAGAGTGCAGTGGCACCATCTCGGCTCACTGCAAGCTCAGCCTGCTGGGTTCAAGCAATTCTCCTGCCTCAGCCTCCCGAGTAACTGAGACTACAGGCGCCCGCCACCACGCCCGGCTAATTTTTTTGCATTTTAGTAGAGATGGGGTTTCACCATGTTGGCCAGGATGGTCTCGATTTCTTGACCTTGTGATCCGCCTGCCTCGGCCTCCCAAAGTGCTGGGATTATAGGCGTGAGCCACTGCGCCCAGCCATCCTGTCTATTTTTAATCTACGTGTGTTATTTTACTTTTGGCTTCATTTGTAAAACACATGTTTTCTAAAGCCTAATCTGAGAGTCTTTTTCATTTAATTGACTAACATTTATTTACATGTCAAGTCAAAAAATTGGTTTCACGTTTATCATAATGTATATATTCTTTATGTTTTTAAAATTCTTATTCTTTGCTATCTCTTTTTTCTTATAATATTGCATATATTTTGTTGGTTTTTATGTTCTCCAGATGTTTCAAAGGTATGTGTATTTTCATCCTACTATACTGGTGATTTTAATTTTTCAAATCTTAAATTTCGTTTTTCCAGTTCCTTAAATCCATCGTTTTTACCTGCTTGTCCTTTATCTTCACAGTCTGGGAGGTCTTCTCAAAGCTACCCTCTTTACATCTTTTTTTTATTTTTGAGACCGAGCTTTGCTCTGTCTTCAGGCTGGAGTGCAGTTGTGTGATCTCAGCTCACTGCCACTTAGTAATTCTCACAGGCAACTATGTGAAAACTTAAGGCGCAAGCTGTTTCTTGGAAATACCACTTTATGAATGGTTGTCTCTGATCACCTTTCAGCATTTTAAAAGGTTTCATTTTCATTTGAGTTCTGTTTTTCCATTTTAATTTTGTATTACTAAAATATTCCTCTCTAAATTGCTATTGTAAAAAATGTTATCTTTAAATGAAAACTGATCAAAGGTAAAACTGTGTGTGTGTGTGTGTGTATAATAGGACCAAAAAGTGAACACAGTGTGTAAAAGATGTACATTTTCATCACTGTATCAAAGATACTCAAAAGCACTGAAGTCAGTGAGCAAGAAGCAGTTTTTACGCCTATCTGCAGTCCACTAATTCGGGAAGACATGAAAAAAGCACTTAAGAGAATCATGGCCCGCTGCTAAGGAGTTGCCCAAATCCGTGAGACAGTTAAGTCTAAACTTCAATTTTGCTTTTCCTAGGTACGTGACCTGGGCAAATGCTAAAAGTGAATTTCACCCTGCAGTACCTCCTATTGGGCTTGGAAAAACAGTTACTGACTCACTTTGGGGAAGGCTCCAAACTGTTGAAAGTAGAGAGTGGTGTTGCTGCTTCAAACTGAGACTAATATATCTCCCTAAAGCCACTTTCCAACTTGGTTGTTATCCCTCTAATTATTTCTGGCCACTTCCTGGTGATAACTTCAGTGTCTCCAGTGTTAGGTACAAGGCAGAGGGGAGATGCCACTGATGGTCTTCAAAAGCGACCTTGTTTTTCCAACTATGTTCAATTTCTATTACTACTCATGCTACTGCTACTGCTACTACTACTACAACTACACACACACACACACATCACAGCAACCTTTGGCCACCAATATTAACTGTGTGGGATCTTCTGCAAACCATTTCTATTTCCATCAAAGATGATCCCTAGGTACTATATGGCTATTACAGCCGACAATTTATAATATCAACTTGTGGAAAAACCTTTCCACTCTAGCTATTAAAACAGAGAAACTTTCAGAAATGCACACACACCTACTCCAAGTTCTCAAAAGTTCAACACTAATGATTTAAGTATTTTTTTAAAGTCATTTAAGTACCTGAAGGTGCCAAAAACCATTAGACTTACTGTACCAAGGATCAGGATCACATCTCCAAGCAACAGAGCAACCCATAGCCAAAAGTGAACATTTTCAGGGCCTTGTACAGAGGCTAAAGCAATTTCCTAACATGAGAAATAAGGGATTGATCTGGAAGATCCTTTAAAAGCTGATTGCTGGATTTACAAAAATCCCTATTTACTTCTTTAGTACAATGAAACAGAGAAATTGGGTAACGATGCCGTCAAAGAGGAAAGAGAGAAAAGGTTCATTACGTAGCTGTTATTTAAACACACCATCCTTCATTTAAACTGAAAACTGAGAAAAATATTCAAATTTTGTGAAGGAAATTGGGCAAAGTGAACATGTTTATTATATTTTTTCACTCCCTCAAAACTCACAGTTATAAATTATATCATTTATAATGGAAAACAAGAAATCAGTCTTCCAAAGTTAAAAGTATCAAAACTCTGGACTGGAAGAAAGCACATATTTACCCTGTGTAAAAATTCTGTTACATCAACAAGACAAATTTTAACACAGAAAAATACCTGCTTAATTTTAGAAACAAGGTAGGGAGGCAGAAGGGAAAAAACCAACTGCAACTAATAACAACAAAAAAAGATGAAGGAAAAGAAACCACTTCTATATTCATTAAATAGAATGTTGTGTTATTTTTGAAGACAGTAAAAACTTTTTGACATTCTTTTTAATCGTAGGCCATGGAAGCATCATTGGATCTCATTTGGTCTAGTCAGTGTGTAAAGCGTTTACAAACCTAACTAAATATAGAATTAACGGGAGTTGGCCGGGCGCGGTGGCTCAAGCCTGTAATTCCAGCACTTTGGGAGGCCGAGACGGGCGGATCACGAGGTCAGAAGATCGAGACCATCCTGGCTAACACAATGAAACCCTGTCTCTACTAAAAAATACAAAAAACTAGCCGGGCGGACGAGGTGGTGGGCGCCTGCAGTCCCAGCTACACGGGAGGCTGAGGCGGGAGAATGGCTTAAACCCGGGAGGCGGAGCTTGCAGTGAGCTGAGATCCGGCCCCTGCACTCCAGCCCGGGTGACAGAGCAAGACTCCGTCTCAAAAAATAAATAAATAAATAAATAAATAAATAAATAAATAAATAAATAATGGGAGTTATGTGCTTATATTCCTTATTATACACAGGAGGAAAAAAAAAAAAAAGGACCTCTTTATGCCAGCTTTGAGTTTGGCTTGATTTTTTATGACTTATTTAAAAGTGCTACTGAATGAGAAAGTATCTTAATGGAAATACTGACGTGGTCTTTTTTTTTTTTTTTTTTTTAATACAGAATCTCGCTTTGTCACCCAGGCTGGAGTGCAGTGGCATGATCTCGCCTCACTGCAAGCTCTGCCTCCTGGGTTCACGCCATTCTCCTACCTCAGCCTCCCAAGGAGCTGGGACTACAAGTGCCCACGACCACGCCCAGCTAATTTTTTGTATTTTTAGTAGAGACAGAGTTTCACCGTGTTAGCCAGGATGGTCTTAATCTCCTGACCTCATGATCCGCCTGCCTCGGCCTCCCAAAGTGTTGGGATTACAGGTGTGAGCCACCACGCCTGGCCCTACACAGTCTTAAATATAGTGACATGAACAAGCGCTTCTATGAAGCTGCCCCAGGATGTGACTGACCACTGAAGCAAGTCTGAAATGCACTGAGTATCAGAAAGTCAAATATGATCGATTTGCTGATAAATATCAGTAGAACGGTAATGCCAAAATACAGAGAATGCCTTTGCAAGATCAAAATTTCGTGTTGATAACTTGTTCTTAACAGGAAAATATGAAAATTGTATGGGATCTTTGCTCTTACACATGGAGGAGAGAGAAAATGTAAAATTTCTTTATGGACTTTCTCCCATTCTCATATGCAGCTAAAAATAGTCATTCTTAAAAAGTCACAACTTGGACTTAGGGTTCTTATCAACCCTGACAGTCAAGGTGGCAGCAGGGTTTAAATGAGTGGGTTTAGAACTGTGCTTTATTTCTTAAGTCTCACCTCCAAGGCTATGGTACTAGGTAAACAATAAATCCCTACATAGTGAAGTCAAATTTGTAAAAGCTCCATTTGTTTTTATTTGTCTATCAGCTGTGCCTTTTGTTCTTTGGTGGATTTTCTTTAAACTAGCTAAATTTTTTCATTTTTCATCCTTGCACCTCCCTGGAAGTCACTCTTTTACTTGAAAATCGATTTAGTTTCATTTTACTCTTTCTGTGTTTTTATTTTGACTCTCTTAAACATTTCATTGTTTTCAGCTTCATTGTTTAATTTTCTTTTTACTTTACATTTTTCTTCTTTTTAAAACTTTTTAAACACCAATTTAAATTAAGTAAATTAAAATGTCTTTTATGATTTAAGGAGCAGATATACTAAATCATGAAAACATTAATGCATTCACTTAAGAAACATTTATAGAGTAAATACGTGAAAGACACGGTAGTAAGCGCTAGGGGAATTATAAAAATTAATACAACACCATTTCAGGGCCTCCAGGAGCTTTTAATATAAGGCAGGGAGAGCCAGTACCAAAGGAAAGAGATAGGATGCGGCTGGCATTTCGGAAAACAATCTGCCCACATTCAGCCAAATATGAAATCAGCGTTGCTATCTTTTTTAGGTACCACAATGTAAAAAGACAAAAATGTCAGAAGCTAACACAACCCTAAAATATCTGTACAGTTTCTAGGCTAAACTGCCTCATACTTGCGATTTGTTTGTAAGCCATATAGTATGAAAGTGCGAGTCTCAGCATCTGTCTACATGTAGGATTTTTCAGGCTCTCATGTGACACCAAATAACAAAGAAAAGGGAATGGAAAGCCACCCCTGAAGGAGCCAGCACACAGCTCGTGTTGCCAGTATTTCTTCTTTTTTTCTCTTCTTGTCTGCCATTAATCTCTCAGTTCTTCACAATGGGTGAAGAACTGGTACAATTGCATTTGGATTTTTGCAAGTGAAGCCGGAAAGAAATACGATTTTCAAACATCAAATTAATTTGAACTTCAGAAAGAATCCACGCCAATGTGTTTTGCTTCTACCATGACTCATAAACGTTTACTAAGAATCTATGGTATTCCGAATAGTGCTTAAGTTTTTATAATTCTATAGTAAGCCCATGCATATTCAAAGGGTCAGCATTTATATAAATCTCATTTTAAAAGATTCTGCTTAGAAATAAGTAATTAGAAAAGTTCCCTTTTAAAAAGGCTGTCAGGAAGACAAGGCTCGTTATACAAAGGAGTGAAGGGCAAGTTTCCGATTGTGATTAACCCTGAGGTTCCTAACTTGAAAGGGTGGAACAGAATATAAGGAATACAAGGAAGAGGAAGTTTAGAGAATAGAAAGATTATTAAAGTACCTTTCCAAAGCTGTGCTGAATAGTGTAAGTTTAGAAGAGAAGAACATTCTCTTATTTTTTAAATTGGTCCTTAAATTTCTGCTATCTGGAAATTGGACTTATGTGGAATACCTCATTCCCAGATGGCCTTTGTTAGGTAAGGTACAAGACAAGGAATCGGACAACCTTTCAAGTATCCTTTAAATGTCACTCGCTGGACTGTTGATAGAGGCTTTTATTATTCTCTGCTGGAGTACATCAACAGTCATTTGCATGCCAGGAAAAGAATGTCTGGAATAATCCAAAAAGGCAAAGCTTAATTCTTTCACTAAAACCAAGAAAGTGACAGCACAGAAAGGGAAATAAAATAAGAAAATAAGTATCCAAGGTAGACTTACTGGTAACAAAAGCCCAAAAGAGAAACCGTGCATGTGCACCGAGGCACTCAATGCAGGACCCTTAACACAGATGGCTCTTGATGCCGCCGTAAGACTTTTTTTAAGCTACCCCCCAAAACAAAAGCTGAAATGAAAGAAACAGATGTTGTCAGGGGCGAATATTCACTGCTCAAAAAGATCTGCCAAGGCATCTTTTTAAACCTTACTTCTGGTTCATTTAAATATGGTTTCATGGATAGAGTGGCCAGCACCAAACACAGGCCTCCAGTGAGTCTAAGCCAGAGCCTTCATGGAGTGGCTCTTAATTATCATTTTTGCACGTGGAATGAGTGCACATAGGAGCAGCACCTCATATACCAATGGATTCTGTCCCAGAAGGGACCTTGTTACTTTGGTTGTTTAGAACGGAGAGTACATTTTTCCAAAGAAACTATGCCATAAATTAAGCTTGAAGCCCAGGCGGATCCAATGGTTTATTGAACTCATGAGCATATCTAGATTTTACTACTGATACCAGTTTAAATTCTAAAGTACACAGTGTGCAGAAAGAGAGAGAAAAAAAGAATAAAGAACATTTTCTCCTCTGAGGGTCATTATGAGCCAAGAAAAAAGGTTTAGAGATGGCAGTTGGACTTGTTATCCTCCAACACTTTCTATGTCCTTGTTCCTCTTTCCCCAGTAATCAAAATGCTTTGTTCTCTTGTTTCGTTTCCACGTCTCCAACCACAGCAGGGCATCCAAATGGATCCTACCTCCCAGTGTCTCATGCACCAATAAATGACTTCTTTTTTCTCTCAGTCAAAATTTTCGTTTCTTCTCAGGGATATTCACCTCCATCAAGCGCATGGGAAGTTAGCCCTATTAATTCGTACTAACATAAAAAAGACTCCTATCTGCCTAGATGCTTTGGCTTATACCAGATATGTCTAATTAAGAGGGATTTTAGAGAGTTCAACAGGATTAAGTTTAAACATTCAGCTTCTTGGGAGAAAGATAAGTTTATGAATTATATACTGACAGAGCCATGGAGCTCATACAGCAACCTTTCCAATGCACTAGGCCTTTTTTTTTTTTTTTTTTTGAGACAGAGCCTTACTCTGTTGCTCAGGCTGGAGTGCAGTGGCACGATCTCAGCTCAGTGCAACCTCCACCTCCCAGGTTCAAGCGATCCTCCTGCCTCAGCCCCCCTAGTATCTGGGATTACATGCACTTGCCACCATACTGGGCTAATTTTTTTGTATTTTTAGTAGAGACGGGATTTCATCATGTTGGCCAGGCTGGTCTCAAACTGCCGACCTGAGGTGATCCACTGGCCTTAGCCTCCAAAAGTGCTGAGATTACAGGCGTGAGCCACCGTGCCTGGCCGGCACTAGGCCTTTATAAACTAATCATCTGTGATCTGTGAAAGGGGAAAATGCGACAGGGACTTGTCTTCAAGTCAAGCAAAACAAGAGGGGAACTCCACAGGTTTTATTTCAAGACTTGCCTGATTTACTCCTTCTTAGAAACCTCTTTCCTCTTCAGTAGAGAAAGAAATTCCATAGGCTTGGTTCTGAGGGTAAAGTCAAACTCTAATCCAAGCTAGGAAAGGTTCCAGTGAGAACCCACTCTGTAAGGCGGCAAAGGCGGTTCCATCTGGAGAATTTGAACCCTGGCTCAACAGGAATGGAGGTGGATATTACACTGGGGGTCCTTATCCTGGCACCTCCCAGAGCAGATGACCTGGGGGCTAGAGGCTTGGAGGTCAGTTTGTAAGGAAATTCACTCAGTCAGACTTCTGAAAATTACCATTCGCTAAGCTCACATGATAAAAACAAATATAATTTTAATTTAGATGACTTAATTCAATGGATGACACTGAGTGACTAAATTTCCTTTAAGTATTATTTAATTACATTTAGATGCAATCTTAAGAACTCTGATCAATTGCAATGGTATAACAACTGCTGTCAAAAATGTTTCAACCCATAGCACTGAGAGCGTGCTATGCCCCTGGAATGAAGTCAAAGACTGTGGATTACAGAGAAATAATGTCTACGTAAAATCAATAAAAATATGTTTGCATTTGCTTTGATGTTTCTAGCAATATCTTCAATTAGGATTACTACTTTATAATCTATAAGACTCCTGCCCCCTAGAATTTAATAAAAATAAGTGAAATAAAATTCAGTGATACATTATCCTTTCTCACACCAACTCTGAACTGGCTTTTTTTTTTCTTTTTTTTTTTTTTTGAGACAGTTTAACTCTGTCGTCAGGCTGCAGTGCAGTGGCGCGATCTCGACTCACTGCAACCTTTGTCTCCTGGCTTCAAGCAATTCTCGTACCTCAGCCTCCCGATTAGCTGGGATTACAGGCGCCTGCCACCAAGCTCGGCTAACTTTTGTATTATTAGTGGAGATGGGGTTTCACTATGTTGGCCAGACTGGTCTCGAACTCCTGATCTCAGGTGATCTGCCTGCCTTGAGCTTCCAAAGTGCAGGGATTACAGGTGTGAGCTACCGTGCCCAGCCTCAACTGGCTTTTTGATTTTATGTATTTAATAAAACACATCACAAGACAGTCACTCTAACAAAAATGAAGAAATGAAGTTCCTTAACAATAAATTGTAAGAAAAACAAATTAATTGTAAAGTGTTCTTTTAAAAAATTTGAAAGTTGAAAATCTTTTTTCTGCTATAGCACTCAGGGAGGAGGTGTCAATACAGACTTAGAAAATTTCTATTTAGGTGAGGGAGGAAAGAAAGATATAACCAGATGGAAGTGAAAGAATTCAGAAGAAGGTTGTATGCCAGAGAAAACCACAGCAGTTGCTCAGAAAGTATTTCTTGAAATCCCCGGTTTTACTATTTATACATGCCTGGTAACCCAGCTACAACTGCAGCAACGCTGTCACTCAGTTCCCACAGAAGACAGCCATTGATTGTTTTGATCTGAAACCTAGCAGATCAGTCTTAGGCCACCAGTCTTTCTCAATTCTCCAACCATAAACACAAATCATTTAGTCTGCCATTTTTAAGTTGATGCACATGAGTGTAAAACCAGAAGTTTACATGTCTAGGTTGCTTTCTCATTGCTTCTATAACTCAAAAAAATAGGCTTTTATTTAAAAGTAGAACTTGTAAAATAAGGCCGGGCGCGGTGGCTCATGCCTGTAATTCCAGCACTTTGGGAGGCGGAGGCGGGCGGATCATGAGGTCAGGAGATTGAGACCATCCTGGCCAACACGGTGAAACCCTGTCTCTACTAAAAATACAAAAACTTAGCCGGACGTCGTGGCAGGTGCCTGTAGTCCCAGCTACTCGGGAGGCTGAGGCAGGAGAATGGCGCCAACCCGGGAGGCAGAGCTTGCAGTGAGCTGAGATCACGCCACTGCACTCCAGCCTGGGCGACAGAGCAAGACTCTGTCTCAAAAAATAAATGCACCAACCATTAGAACTTGGCAAATGAACAGTCCACACGATGGACCGTGTGCCTTTGGAATGCTTTTTTTTTTTTTTTTTTTTTGGGACCGGGGTCTTTCTCTGTCGCCCCGGCTGGGGTGCAGTGGCCGGATCTCAGCTCACTGAAAGCTCCGCTTCCTGGGTTCACGCCATTCTCCTGCCTCAGCCTCCCGAGTAGCTGGGACTACAGGCGCCCGCCACCTCGCCCGGCTAGTTTTTTGTATTTTTTAGTAGAAACGGGGTTTCACCGTGTTAGCCAGGATGGTCTCGATCTCCTGACCTCGTGATCCGCCCGTCTCGGCCTCCCAAAGTGCTGGAATTACAGGCTTGAGCCACCGCACCCGGCCTGGAATGCTTTAATAAAAATAAGCCACTGAGATATTTAACTTTGAAAAGAATCAACTATACAGGCATGCTATTCATTCTGGCTTCATTTTCTGTCACTTTTGAAAAGAGCATGCATTTTCAGAAGACTCACCACACTGGGCAAATTGCATAGGCATCTAACCTATATTTTTACTAGACAATGGTAAACATTTTATAAGAAGAATATTTTTGCCTGTTTTCAGCCGAAGCGGGCGGATCACGAGGTTAGGAGATCGAGATCATCCTGGCTAACACGGTGAAACTCCGTCTCTACTAAAAATACAAAAAATTAGCGGGGGGTGGTGGCGGGCACCTGTAGTCCCAGCTACTCAGGAGGATGAGGCAGGAGAATGGCGTGAATCCAGGAGGCGGATCTTGCAGTGAGCTGAGATCACACCACTGTACTCCAGCCAGGGCAAAAGAGCAAGACTCCGTCTCAAAAAAAAAAAAAAAAGAAAAATATTTCTAAATAAAAGATTACCAGTTACCAATTACTCTGTCTCATTAAAATTTATGTATTTGTCATTTTTTTGTATTTGCCTATGCACATTTGTACTGTCACAACTGTATTCAGTGTTTCCACAATTTTGAATTGTTTTTCAATTAATATTACACTATATATATGTCTCAGGTATTTTCATAGTATCAGTATTATAAATAAAGACTGACTTTTATGTAATCTTAATCTGGTTTGGGGTTAGGATAAAATTTACATTTTTTAAAAATTGAGATTTTTTTTTATATGTTCCAGAAAAATGTGTAAAGCACGGGCATTAATTACTACTTCAAAGTTTGAAAAAAAAAATGGATGTATTGAGTGACGTATTTTGGGAATTGAATTGACTAAAAGAATCTCAATTTTTCCTGAGTTATTGGTCATTTAAAACTTTTCTCGTTTATGAACTTTTGTGTGGAAAATGCCAATTTATTTAAATACACCTTCATATATAGTATATTGCTAAACGATTGTGCATAGTATTTCATCTTAATTTTTTTAAAACCTTTTTTGTTTAATAAATATTTATTCCTGTATCCTGCCTTTGTAATTTCCAACTTCAATTTGTATTGATTTTTGCTTGTTTAATTTATTATTGCTTTAAACGAGTCAACTCATTTACTTTTCAACTTTTCTTTTGACCTTTTTTTGTTTTATTTTTATTATTTTTTTCAATTATCTGTATTTGAACAATGTGATTTCTTTTCCTTTCTCTAAAAATAAACATTCACAAAGCTCTGAATTACTTTCAAGTTCTGCTCTGGTCACAATAGTTAGATGTTAATATGTAGTTTCTTCATTTTCTTTTTTTTCTTTTGCAACAGGTGCTCCCCACTGTTGCCCAGGCTGGGTGCAGTGGCACGATCATGGCTCACTGCAGCCTCCATCTCCTGGGCTCAAGCAGTCCTCCCACCTGAGCTCCCCAGGTAGCTCTTTTCAAAATGGCTTTTACTTTTGTCCATTAAGATGGTTTTGACCCCACCACTAGACACCCTACCAGCAAGAGTCCCAACTGGAAAACCAGTGAGGGATAAGGGAGTTGGAATATTGAGGCGGGGTGGGTAGGGAAGAAAGCACTATCTTGGTGTGGGGGGACACGGTGCTTAGGGACCAGTGCCGGAACATTTAGGATGATGGGATGTTTCGGAATTAAAACTGGATTCTTTTCCGGATGCCAAAGAGGCATATGTGGAATGTCAGGATATCACATGTCATTATACCGATACAGTTCAAAGCAGAACCTTCCTGCAAACATGTAGGGATATGAGGCATAGCTATTTGTGCTTTATTTTCGGTTTTTTGGAGGTTGGGGAATGGAGTCTGGCTCTGTACCTAGGCTGGAGTGCAGTGGCGCTATCTCCGCTCACTGCAACTTCCGCCGCCCAGCTCACTGCAACCTTTGCCTTCCGGGTTCAAGAGATCCTCCCGCCTTCAAGACATCCTCCCGCCTCCGCTTCCTGAGTAGCTGGGATTACTAGCATGGGCCACCATGCCCAGCTCATTTTTGTACTTTCAGTAGAGATGGAGTTTCACCATACTGGTGAGGCTAGTCTGGAAATCCTGACCTCAAGTGATCTGCCCACTTAGGCCTCCCAAAGTGCTGGGATTACAGGTGTGAGCCACAGCGCCTGGCCTGTTTTGGGTTCTTTTCTTCTCTTTTTGAAAGTGCAAAAGTTGTTAGGAATTGAAGAGTTTCGCCTAAAGGAGCCTCTACCTGCAGAGAAGCTTAGGCTTGCAACCAGTGAGAAAGGGGTTTATGCTAATAGGTATATAGCCTGGGCAACAGCACAAAAACTCTGTCTCAAAAAAAAAAAAAAAAAAAAAAAGAAAGTATCGTAAATTATGAAAGACAGAATAAGCATCTTCAACAATAAAAAATGAAAAATAATAAAAACTATACTCCATAATTAGAAAACAATAACTCTTAGGTTGTTAAAATATTTTGTTAAAATATTATGTTGTAAATAAGATACCCTCAGTATATATGCAGAAAAGATTATATTAGTATAGGAAACAGCTGTGATTATAGATATATAAACTAGAGAAATGCTAATCAGAAATAGGTTTATCAATTAGAAGAGAGAAGAAATTTTTGAGTAAATGCAGAGTCTATAATTTAAAAATATACAATTTTTAAATTAAATACATTTATTCAAATATAAAAATAAAAGTTTATAAATATGCCAAAAGAAATATTGCTGGTTTATAATCAGGTTCATAGGAACTAACAGAGTAATTAGATGAGACAATGTGCAAATAATTATGTTATTTTAGTAAAAATATCTAACACTGTACCTTCCAAATTAAAAATATGCTTCTTTTTTAAAGGTCAACAAAAAATTATTGTGCTTCACATTTTTAAAATTTATCCTTCTTGTAGTATAGTTTGAAGTCAGGTAGTGTGATGCCTCCAGCTTTGTTCTTTCTGCTCAGGATTGTCTTAGCTATACGGGTTCTTTTTTGGTTCCATAAGAAATCTAAAGTAGTTTTTTCTAATTCTGTGAAGAAAGTCAATGGTAGCTTGATGGTGATAGCACTGAATCTATAAATTACTTTGGGCAGCATGGCCATTTTCACGATATTGATTCCTACTCATGAGCATGGAATGTTTTTCCATTTGTTTGTGTCCTCTCTTATTTCCTTGAGCAGTGGTTTGTAGTTCTCCTTGAAGAGGTCTTTCACATCCCTTGTAAGTTATATTCCTAGGTATTTTATTCTCTTTGTAGCAATTGTGAATGGGAATTCACTCATGATTTGGATCGCTATTTTTGGTGTATAAGAATGCCTGAGATTTTTTGCACACTGATTTTGTATCCTGAGACTTTGCTGAAGTTGCTTATCAGCTTAAGGAGATTTTGGGCTGAGACGATGGGGTTTTCTAAATATACAATCATGTCATCTGCAAACAGAGATGATTTAACTTCCTCTCTTCCTATTTGAATATGCTTTATTTCTTTCTCTTGCCTGATTGCCTTGGCCAGAACTTCCAATACTATGTTGAATAGGCATGGTGAGAGAGGGCATACTTGTCTTGTGTCACTTTTCAAATGGAATGCTCCCAGCTTTTGCCCATTCGGTATGATATTGGCTGTGGGTTGGTCATAAATAGCTTTTATTATTTTGAGATACATCACTCATAAGTGGGAGTTGAACAATGAGAACACACGAACACGAAGTGGAACACCACATACTGGGGCCTGTCTGGGGGTGGGGGAGTACAGGAGGGATAACATTAGGAGAAATACCTAACATAGATGATGGGTTCATGCGTGCACCAAACCACCATGGCACGTGTATACCTATGTAACAAACCTGCATGTTCTGCACATGTATCCCAGAACTTAAAGCATAATAAAAATAAATAAAATAAAATAAAATAAAATTTATCCTCCAAGTGAAATTACTATAAGAAGATACATCTAACCTATAAGTAAATAATCTACTGTTTGGAAAAGTTAACAAACTTCTCAACACACAATAGAATTAAGGAAGACAGGGTGGGCTCGGTGGCTCATGTCTGTAATCCCAGCACTTTGGGAGGCCAAGGCTGGCAGATCACAAGCTCAAGAGATTGAGACTATCCTGGCCAACATGGTGAAACCCCGTCTCTACTGAATATACAAAAATTAGTCCGGTGTGGTGGCATTCGCCTATAGTCCCAGCTACTCTGGAGGCTGAGGCAGGAGAAACGCTTGAACCCAGGAGGCGGAGGTTGCCATGAGCCAAAATCCTGCCACTGCACTGCAGCAGGAAATTAATAACAAAAGAGAGAGAGAGAGAGTATGGGGGTGGGGAATGTGTGTGTGTGTGTGTGTGTGTGTGTGTGAAAGAGAGAGAGAGAGAGAAAGAGAGATTATCTCTGCTGCTTCTGTGGAAAAGCAGTCCCACCTCCTCCTGCTGATCAGGGTATATTAATCCTGCCCCATCGTCTTTTGGTTACTGGACCCAAGGAATCTAAAGCCCCCCAGCAGATAATCTTCTTTAGAGAGCAGGACTTGCCTGCCTTCCAGATCCCAGAGCGGCAGGGATGAGAATCACAGAAAACCTTAGAAGATTATTGGGGGCATCTGTAACTGGGGACACTTACTGTTGCTACCTCTTATTTTCCTGTAGATTCTTCCTATGGAGTAAGAACTACTATATAAAGATCTGTGACTGAATATGTATAAAAGATGATGCCTCCTGCTTTCAGAATGTCTCCTTTGGCATAGTGCCGCCCTTGCATCTTGAGAATGTTTCCCCAGGGCTTCATCATGAGTCCAACTGCTTCTTTTTTTTTTTTTTTTTTTAGACAGAGTCTCGCTCCAGGGCCAGGCTGGAGTTGTAGAACCTCCGCCTCCCAGGTTCAAGTGATCCTTCTGCCTCAGCCTCTGGAGTAGCTGGGACTGCTGGTGGCCACAACCATACCCGGCTAATTTTTGTATTTTTAGTAGAGACGGGGTTTCACCTTGTTGGCCAGGATGGTCTTGATCTCTTGACCTCGTGATCCACCCGCATCGGCCTCCCAAAGTACTGGGATTACAGGCGTGAGCCACCGGGCCCGGTCAAATTAAGACTATATATATATATATATTTTAAATTTATTTATGTTTTTTTTCTTGAAACCTACAGGGATTTAAGAATCAGTATATTGAGTGGGAAGAAACAAGATGGTGGCTGAAGGTGATCCAGAGTAGGGCCCCAGCGATTCGGATTGAGCCTTCTCCCTCCACCCGCCCGGCCCATAGGGCCTCCCTACCCGGCCCACCTCCCCCACTGCGCCCGCCCCTCCCCGCCCCTCCCCGCCCGCTTTCCCTTCTCCCCGTGCCTCGGCTCCAACCTGAGGAGCCGGCGGGCCTGGCCAACCAGGTAGCCCGCGGCTCCCGCTGAGGAGCGCTGCGCCCTGGCCCCGCAGCCGCCGCCCGCGTCCGAACCCATCCGGGGGCTCCGCTCGCGGCAACGCGGTAGGAGCCGGGGCAGGTGGGCCGCAGCCAGGCTGAGGTGGCGCCCAAGACGCGGCTGAGCTCGCCCGGAGTGGGCAGCAGTAGCAGGAGGAAGCCGCCGCCGCCAGCACCCCCCAGCCCCAGCGTCCCTGGCCGGCGGGGGGCGGGGCGGGGCGAGGAGGCGGGGACAGCCACCTGGCCCGGAGGGCTGTCGACAAAGTGGTATACGTTGACCTCGAGAGCGAGGAGGAGCGAGGACGGTGACGCCGAGGAGACCCAGGAGTGTGAGGACAACTAGGAGGATGAGACGGAGGACGACGACGATGACTCCGATTACCCAGAGGAGTTGGAAGACGACGACGAGGACGCCAGTTGCTACACGGAAAGCAGCTTCAGGAGCCATAGTACCTACAGCAGCACTCCAGGCTGGAATGCAATGTTGCGATCTCGGCTCACTGCAGCCTCTGCCTCTCTCAGGTTCAAGAGATTCTCCTGCTTTAGCCTCCTGAGTAGCTGGGATTACAGGTCAGTTGCTCTCCCTGGAAGGAAGAGTACTCTCGATTTCACCTTGAAGGAGGAAGAGTTCAGGCTGCCAGAACTGGACTAGCGCTTCTGAATATCCCCAGGAGAGGTCCCGTGACTTCCTCAGGAAGCTCTGCCATGCCCCCACCCAACCCTACCCCACCACAGCAGGCCGCTGGAGTCCTGGGACCACCCGGGTCTGCAGCCGAAATCCTCCCTCACGGAGGGGAGGGGTATTCCGGCGAGGAGGCATGGGAAGGGGTGCTTGGGCGGGATTGTGACATCAGATTGCCATGGTGACATGGAGCAGATCTAGACCCGAGCCTAATAAAGGCATAAATAAAGGTGTCATAAAGACAGGGCGGGGCGCACGCTTATAAGGGGCATGAGGGTCTTGGGGCTGCCAGAATGGTTGCAGCTTAGTGTGCGGCGCCAGCATGTGTCATGTTCAGCTGCGTTTCTGGGGCCCATGGCCCCTCCTCAGGTGGCAACTATTGTGGCTACTAGTCAAGGAGGCTCAGCCTCTGGAGTGGGTCAAGGACCCGCTCAAGCTGACCTCTAACTCCCCTGCCACCCCTGGGGCCGCCTGAGCCCTGGTCTTCCCGCTCCTCCCATCTCCCATGGGAATCTCCCCATGCGCCTACTCCCCCGGCAGACCTGGGGGACTTTGATTACCTGGGGCCCTCTGCTTCCTGGCAGATGTCAGCCCCACCCCAGGAATCGACTGAAAATGTGGTGCCATACCTGGACATGGATTCAGCTGGAGAGCTGCTCCTGGGGTCAGAGCAGTTCTGGGCTGCACACCAGGATTTAAATGACAAGCTGACTCTGCAAGAAAGGCTCCCAGAGGTGGTTCCAATGCTGAACGGGGATCAGAACCAGACCCTAGTTCAGCCTCCTCGCCTCAAAAGTAAGTTTCAAACTGCAGGTCTCGATCGGACTGCAGGTCATCAGGCAGATGAAATACTTGTTCCACTAGACAGTAAGGTTTCAAAACCAACCGAATTTATTGTTTCACCCAAGAACCTGAAGAAAGATCTAGCTCAGCGTTGGAGCCTTGCTAAGATTGTTGGAATTCCACACCAATTATCCAAACTTCAGCATCAGAAACAGACTTTGCAGGCTGAATATTGGAGTATAGACACACTGTATCCCGGCAGCTGCCTCCAGAACTCTGGGTTAACTTGGATGAGCCCCCAGGGCTCCCTGAGCAAGTTGGACTTCCTCAATTCCATCTAGAGTCTGAAACTCAAAATCCAGAGACCCTTGAAGACATCCAGTCCTCTTCACTCCAGCAAGAAGCCCCAGCGCAGCTTCCACAGCTCCCTGAGGAGGAAGAACCTTCTTCAACCCAGCAGGGGGGCCCCCGGCTGGGCCTCCAGAGTACTCTATGGAGAGTCAAGCTCAAACTCTACCGAATCATGAGGTGACAGTTCAACCTCCAGGTGAGGATCAAGCTCATTATAACTTGCCCAACATTACAGTTAAACCTGCAGATGTGGAGGTTACCATAACTTCAGAACCTACCAATGAGACAGAATCTTCCCAAGCCCAGCTGGAGGCCCCAATTCAGCTTCCAGAGGAGGTGGAACATTCTGCGACCCAACAGGAGGCCCCAACTGAGCCTCCAGGTCCCCCTATGGAGCGTGAACTTTCCATCAGTGAGCAGGAGCAGCCAACTCAGCCTTCTGAGTCTTCTGGGGCGGTTGAATCTTCTCAGACCCAGCAGGAGACCTCAGCTTAGCCTCCAGAAGGGATGGAACCTTCTGCAAACCAAGAGGAAGCCCCAACTGAACCTCCAGGTCCTCCTATAGAGCCTGAACTTTCCCCCAGTGGGCAGGAGCAGCCAGCTCAGCCTTCTGAGTCTTCTGGGTAAGTTGAATCTTCTCAGACCCAGCAGGAGACCCAGCTCAGCCTCCAGAACATCATGAAGTCACAGTTTCGATTCCAGGTCACCATCAAACTCAGCATTCAGATTTGCCCAATGTCTCTGTTAAGCCTCCAGACATGCAGCTCACCATAGGAACACAGCCTAGTGCAGAGGAAACTTCTCTGCAGTGGGAACTTCTGCAGTCCACCAGGAGGCTACAGCTCAGCTCTCAGGGCCAGGTAATGATGTAGAACCTCCTGCTATCCAGCATGGGGGCCCACCTCTGCCTCCAGAGTCATTGGAAGAGGCTTTACCTTTAGCAATTCAACAAGAGACTTCAGTTCAATTTCCGGAACCTATTAATAATGCAAATCCCTCTCCAACCCAGCAGGAGGCTGCAGCTGAGCATCCATAGACCACTGAGGAGGGTCCAGCTCAGACTCCAGAGCTCCCTAATGTAGTTGTAGCCCAACCTCCAGAGCATTCAAACCTGACTCAAGCCACAGTTCAACCTTTGGACCTGGGGCTTACCATCACTCCAGAATCCACAACAGAGGTTGAACTTTCTCCTACCATGCAGGAGACCCCAACTCAGCCTCCTAAAATAGTTGTACCCCAACTTCCAGTATATCAAGAGGTAACAATTCCAACACCAGGTCAGGATCAAGCTCAGCATCCAATGTCACCCAGCGTTACAGTTCAACCTTTGGACCTGGGACTTACCATCACTCCAGAACCCACTACGGAGGTTGGACATTCTACACCCCTGAAGAAGACTCTAGTTCCTCCCAAGCACCCTAAAGTGACACTTCCACATCCAGACCAGGTTCAGACTCAGCATTCAAACCTGACTCAAGCCACAGTTTCACCTTTGGATCTGGGGCTTACCATCACTCCAGAATCCACAACAGACTTTGAACCTTCTACAGCCCTGACGACTACAGCTCCTCCTCCAAAACACCCTGAGGCGACACTTCCACCTTCAGACAAGGGTCAGGCTCAGCATTCACACCTGACTTAAGTCACAGTTCCACCTCTGGACCTGGAGCTTACCATAACTACAGAACCTACTGCAGAGGTTAAACTGCCTCCAACCATGGAGAAGACCTCAACTCAGCCTCCAGACCTGGGGCTTGCCATCACTCCAGAGCCCACTACAAAGATTGGACATTCTATAGCCCTGGAGAAGACTACAGTTCCTCGTCCAGACCAGGTTCAGACTCTGCATCGAAAACTGACTGAAGTCACAGGTCCACCTACTGAACTAGAACCTACTCAGGATTCATTGGTTCAGTCTGAAAGTTATGCCCAAAATAAGGCTTTAACTGCACCAGAGGAACAGAAGGCCTCCACAAGCACCAACATATGTGAGCTCTGTACCTGTGGAGATGAGACGCTGTCGTGTATTGATCTCAGCCCGAAACAGAGGCTCCGCCAAATGCCTGTGCCAGAGCCCAACACCTACAATGGCACCTTCACCATCTTAAATTTCCAAGGAAATGATATTTCTTACATTGATGGAAATGTATGGAAAGCATACAAGAAATTAATTGTCAATGAAAATTATTTCACTGAATTACATAAGGATTCATTGAAGGCCTGCTATCCCTCCAGTATTTAGATTTATCCTGCAATAAAATACAGTCTATTGAAAGACATACATTTGAACCACTACCATTTTTGCAGTTTATAAATCTTGGTTGCAATTTACTTACAGAACTGAGCTTTGGAACATTTCAGGCCTGGCACGGAATGCAGTTTTTACACAAGTTAATTCTCAATCGCAATCCTCTGACAACTGTTGAAGATCCATATCTCTTTAAACTGCCAGCATTAAAATATCTAGACATGGGAACAATGCATGTCCCATTTACAACAATTAAGAACATTCTCATGATGACTGGAGAAACTGATCTTACCTAGCCATGTGGTCTGCTGCCTCTGCCAATTTAAAAATAGCATTAAGGCTCTCTGCAAGACAGTCAAGCTGCACTGCAACAGTGCATGTCTGACAAACACCATACATTGTCCTGAAGAAGCATCTGTAGGGAATCCAGAAGGAACGTTCATGAAGGTGTTACAAGCCCCGAAGAAGCACACGAGCACTGAGCTAACTATTGAGCCGGAGGCGGCCTCAGACAGCAATGGCATCAACTTGTCAATCTTTGGGAGTGGACAGCTAGACACCAATGACGTGAGGGATGTTATCAGTGCACTAAGTTACATCTTGCCTTATTTCTGAGCGGTAAATCTAGATGTGAAATCAATGTTGTTACCGTTCATTAAACTGCTTTCTTCAAATGTGCAAGATGGAGATAGGCCCCTGGGTATTTTGAAAAACAATACAAAGAGCCCCTCTCTTCAACCTGTATCCAACAACTCAACTTATGAAAATAAATTGAGAAAGCTGTATTTGCTGGAAAATATGTTAGATGCAGAAATACAAGAAAAAATCGATGAAGTTAAAAGGGAAGAAAAAACTGCCATGCTTATGCAGTCCAGCTTTCTAGGACAATTTTAAATGCCAAATATTTGAAAAGAAATTAGAAACTATCCAGCTACAGGAAAACAGCCTGGCAAAGATTCAAAGCATAGGCAAAAACCTGCAGAGAGTGAACAGACTCCTCATGGGCCCAAAGAGCATCCAGAAAAGGCACTTCGAAGAGGTGGGAAAGCAGAGCATCAGGAGGGAAGATGGGCCCAGACATTTGCAGAGAACACTGCCAAAGAAAAAAGGCTCGGGAGTCCAACCCAAGGGAGCTGAAACAGCCTCACATAGAGCAGGGGTCTGAGAAGTTAGTGGGAAACACCGACTACACCAAGCCTTCGTTCACCCAAGAGCAGTCTCCTTTATGTTGAAACTGTTCTCCATGGGCGTGCCTTCTGCCTCCACCTCTGCAAAAGCCCTACCTCAGGTCAGAGACAGATCGAAAGACTTAATCTACACCATTTTCATTTTAGAAAATGCAAAGGCTAGAGTTAAAAATATGAAGACTGCTAAACCAATCGTACATTCCAGAAAAAAAATACCACTTTCATAAAACTCGCTCCCGCATGGCTCACAGAACACCCAAGGCCAAAAAAGAGTCCAAACTTCAGAAAGAAAAGTTATCTCGATAGACTGAGGCTCACAAAGAGGCCTCCGTTCTCTGCAGCGAAGAGCCTATGCATTTCCCTTCACAGGGGGCTTTTTCATCTTTAGGAGACCCGAGCCCTCAGGAAAATCCTCTTCCGGAAGTATTTGCTCCTTCAGAACGTTTTATAGAAAACGCTAATGTAAAAAACACAACTGCAAGAAATGCCTTTGAAGAAAACATTTTTATGGAAAACACTACTATGCCAGAAGGCACCATCTCTGAAAACACAAACTACAATCCTCCTCCTGAGGCAGATTCTGCTGGGACTGCGTTCAACTTAGGGCCAACTATTACACAAACTGAGACAAAATGGGAATACAACAACATGGGCACCGACCTGTCCCCCGAGCCCCAAAGCTTCAATTACTCATTGCTCTCATCTCCAGGTGATCAGTTTGAAATTCAGCTAACCCAGCAGCTGCGGTCCCTCATCCCCAACAACAATGTGCGCAGGCTCATTTCTCATGTTATCTGGACCTTGAAGATGGACTGCTCTGAGACCCACGTGCAATTGACCTGTGCCAAGTTCATCTCCAGGACAGGCCTCCTGATGAAGCTTCTCAGTGAGCAGCAAGAAGTAAAGGTGTCCAAGGCAGAATGGATACGGACCAGTGGAAAACTGAGAACTGTATCAACGAGAGCACAGAAGCCCAGAATGAACAGAAACAGCAAAAGTCGAGTGAGCTCACAATAGAAGTTCCAGGATATGGCTATAACGACAAACTCATCTTGGCAATATTTGTGACTGAAATACTAACGACTTTAATTCTAGTTTTCTGCCTCATTGAGATTTATTCTCACCGAAGGTCATCACAAGAAGATGAAGGATTCTCAAGGGGCATTTTCAGATTTCTGCCATAGAGGAGATGCTGTTCGCGAAGTGAGACTCAGGTTGGATCTTTCTCACTCAGACAGCCACTCTGGCTTAAAGATATGTACAAACCTCTCAATGCCACAAGAATAAATACCAGGCATGGAAGCTGCACAAGAAGTCATCTAATGAGGACTAGATCCTCAACAGGGACCCTAGGGACAGCGAAGCCCCAACAAAGAAGGGGGAGGAGAGTGAAGCCCTGCCATAGGAGGAGAACCCAGAGTGACCCCAGCCCGCCTCAGGCCTCCTGCAAAAATACTTAGCATAAACAACAAGGGCCATCAGAAAGAAAAGCGGGACTGAAGCCAGCAGCCCACACGTCCACAGGGGCAGCGGGCAGAGGAAGCACAGGGCCATCATTCCCTCCCTTGTTTCCCAGTATAATTAGTCACCCAGACCTGAAAACATATCCTCAGGGGGTGGAGATTTTACAATACCATTGTTCTTGGTGGAAAAAAAAATCATTAGTTTATTGTATATTGTGCACTGACAGTGATACAGTAGACTTCTTGATCATCTTGAGAAGTCTACAAGACACTAGAAGAATAATCTACTTGTTCAGTTATCTTAACTTTCAATGTATCTGTTTTGTCTTTTTGTCTTAATTTTATGCATAGAACTGCAGTGATTCTAACTAAAGTGAATAATAATTCAAGAAGCTTAGGCTCTATTAAAAACATACAGTCATGAATTCTCTATTTAACATGCCTCAATATAGGAATTTAGTCAAAAATAAATATTTTCCACCTTTGCAGTGGTTCTGCCATTTCCAAATTCTTCCTCGTAAGTGCTCTCAATTTTGTTGTGTTGCTGTTTTTAGAAAAAATTATCACCACAGCCCTGTTTAAATTTAGGTAATGGCTCCCTAAAGCCCCCATGTTAACGTCTGAATTTCTGACATGATGCCTCCAATTTCACTCCAAATTCTTTTCTTTTTTTTTTGAGACGGAGTCTCGCTCTGTCACCCAGGCTAGAGTGCAGTGGCGCGATCTCGGCTTACTGCAAACTCCGCCTCCCGGGTTCACGCCATTCTCCTGCCTCAGCCTCCCAAATAGCTGGACTACAGGCACCCACCACTAAGCCCAGCTAATTTCTTTTTGTATTTTTAGTAGAGATGGGGTTTCACCATGTTAGCCAGGATGGTCTCGATCTCCTGACCTTGTGATCCGCCGGCCTCAGCCTCCCAAAGTGCTGGGATTACAGGCTTGAGCCACCGCGCCCGGCCCAAATTCTTATCTCACTAATATTTGTCATACCTTCTATGTTCCTTCCAAATCCTCTTTATCTCCCAAAACTCAGTTCCTCCTCTGCCTTTGCATGTGGTCTATATGGAATGCCCAACTTTTTTTTGGATAGTGATAGGCCTTGCTCTACTGGCCAGGCTGGAGTGCAGTGGTGTGATCATAACTCACTGTAACCTCAAACTCCTGGCAAGCGATCCTCCTGCCTTGGCCTCCCAAAGTGCTCAGATTACAGATGTGAGACACTGCGCCCAGCCCACCTCTTTCCCACAGAATGTATCCTCCTTGTTCCTCAAGGTCAGTAAATATGCTTCCTCCTCTCTAGTCTTTTCTGGTTTTCTCCAGAAGCCAGGATCAGGAGTCACTATACCTCCTCTGTTTTCCCCAAGCATCTTATTAATAGATCTTTCATAGAATTCATTGCACTGTATGATATGCATTCGATTATATAGTATTATAGTGTTATATTACTGCATCTTTTTCTCCATATTGTAAATTTCTTAAGGATAATTTCCTTTATTCATTTTATGTCCAACATTATATTTCTTGTCATGTAATAAGCAATAAAATTTTGGTGACTTGAATGATGTGAGAAAACAAGAAGAAAAAACAGACTTGAGGAATATACAGGTGTATGCCTTATTTTTCATTCTGCATAACTTCTGCCTGTATTTTATTGATAACCTTGGCCTTGAATATGTCTCATATTTCGGAGTAGGGTGTAGCAAATTAATCATTGAATTGTTTATACCATTCAATTTGATCATCACAATTTAGGTCTCTAGCATGAAGAAAAAGAAGACTTTCACATAGGTGACAAATAGGATACAAATAGGATTTGTTAATAATAGGAATCTGTTAAAAACAAAATAATTTTTATTGTTTGTGATAATAACAAAACAAAATAAATTGTGTTCCTGGCGTTCACTTATAAATTACACACACTATTACCACTTTATTTTCCAATTTCATCTCTTTTAGAAAAAAATGTGTTACTTTAAGATCATCTATGAGTACAATTTTATAGGGAAAGGGCAATAACATTACTTTCAATGCAAGAAGAAGTTTATCATTTCAAGGGCAACTGTAAAAAAAACTTTTTTATTCACAACAGGGTGTGTGACATAGACCTTTAATATGGGGCCAATGTCGCTAAGGAGTTGAAAATATAATATTAAGAAATCAGAAAACAAGCAACCAAACAAAAGTGTCTGTCTTCTCTTCTTTGTCCAATATGTTTGGGTGTTAGTATTGAAGGAGCTCTATAACAAGTTGCAAATGATGTGTGAAATGAATCAGCTCTGCCCAGCATATACACAGAGACTATAAAGCTACTTATGTAAATATAGCTCTGCAGTGTTAATTGCTGCAGGACTTAGACAGGTATGGCAGAAAGATGGCCTGATTTAGATGACCTAGACACTGATGTCACACTAAACTCTCGGAATTGGCTTCTTGGCTTTCCTCCCTGACAAGTGACTGAAATGGGGGTAGGGTTGAATTTTATGAAGATGTGACACCCCACCACACACACACAATTATTGTATTTCCTTCTTGCCTGTGTTATGGCCTGCTAATGATATACTTTACTTGAATGAACTCATGTGCTCCAAATTTCCTATGGGATAGGGATTGATAATATTCACCATTTTAAGGAAATTACGGCTTGAAAAAACTAAATAATGTGGCAAGAAAGCTAGTAAGTTGCAAAGTCAGGAATGGTCCCAGGATTCTGTCTCTGGAGACTGTCCCTTCCACCCCATCACACATGGCCGCTGATCATCGAGACAGGTTTCCATGATGCACAGGATGGTGGGTGCAGTAGGGGGAGACAAGACATGTTTACTACACTCACATCTGTCATTTACCAGCAAATCAACCATGGAAAGCACCAGGGTTCTTAAATAAATGACCCCTGCTGGGACTCACCTTAGATAGCGGATATGTTCGAAGCAGCCTTGGCTCACACCCAGGCTTGGGGCCCCTGTGGAGACTGCGCATCTGCTCATTTGATGTAGCAGAGCCTCCCAGCATATGCAGTGGGCATGGCCTGCAGAGCGCATTTTTCTTTCCACAGAGCGTCGATTTTAAGACAGATCACCCTGAATTGCCCTTAAAGCTGAGGACAATCTGTCCATCCACTCACACATCACATAAGAGACAGAAACTTCATTCTCTCTCTCTCTCTGTGGGTGTGTGAAGACATTTCCGTTCCCTCTCTCCCCCGCCAAGGTGACCTGCTCAGCACTTTCCTGTTTGCTTTTTCCTCCTGGGCGTGCCCGTCCTCCTTGCCTGATTCAGATCCTTCCCTCGTACTGCTGTCCAAAATTTATTGCTCAGCTAAGTATCAAAAAAGAGGAAATACAAAAATACTGAAGGCTACTACGTGCTAGGTAATTTCACATTCTTTATTGGAGAAAAACAAATTTTTCAGAGCTTGTTTCTTGACGGTGTCACACCGTGAATTAACGGCAAATCCAAACCGGACTTTGGGCCAAGATAACCCCAAACCCGCTCATTTTCCTCAATCCCATCAGAGATCACCCTAAAGAAGGCGATTTATTTTTAAACAACTGAAACATCTATAGGTCACATTTATTATTTCCCATTAAAAATGAAAAGGATTCTATTAAATCCAATAAGGGAGAAATGAATATTTCTTCAATTTAGGTTTTTTCCTTTTATGGAATAAAATAATACGCGTTAGGTGTCACTGCTTTTTAGCCACTCATACATTATCATTTGGAATTATTTAGTATTTACAACCCCAAGTTGGTTATCTAATCTATTTCTCATCTTTGTGTGGTAATTTTACAAAATGTCCTCTTCATTTTTGAAGACAAAGAAACGTGAAACGTTCACGATCAAATGATTCCCCGTGTTGTATTAGATGAACCCGAAGCAAAGCCTCTGGAGGGCGCTGGAGAAGCCACAATTCCAGACACCGCCGCAGTCTGGAGACACCACTGAGCGACTGTCCGCTAAGCTAGAAGCGGATGTGGCATTTCGAAGTAGCACGAAATGCAACCGGCTAGGAAAGACGGCTTTCCGTCGCACGGCGGCTGCGTCGCCTGGACAGAGACGCCGAACCGGAAGAGCTAGCAGGAACACCGCCCGCCGCTGGGAGGTATCCGGAAGCGCGGCAGAGCGGGGGACTACATTTCCCATAAGCCCGCGGGGCAGGGCGAGGGGCGGGCGTCGGGGACATTACCGGACAGGCCTTGCCCGGCAATACCAAGGTAAATGCCGGCGCCGCGGCTCCGAGGGAAGAGTAACTTACGATCTGCGCCTAGATTTTTACTAGTAACCCTCCTAACCCATCCCCGAACTGACAAAAACGACTCTTCCATCCGGGAGACTTTGAGATTTCCGGGCCCCAGGACTCCACCCCTCACAACCTAGTCAGTCCCCCCACCAACAATGGGCCTGGGGCACTTCCCAAATGCCTAAGGACGCTGGGGGTTGCGCTAGTAAGTTGAAGGCCCAGAGTACCCCCTATCTAGGATTGACGACCCATACTGTTATTGGCCCCTCCCTCCACGCCCAGTATCCTATTTTTAATTTTTTTTTTTTTTAATTATTGGTTTCTTAAATAGAGCCAGGGTCTCGCCATATTGCCCAGGCTCGTCTTGAACTCCTGGCCTCAAGCGATCCTCCCCACTCGGCCTCTCAAAGTGTCGAGATTACAGGCGTGAGCCACTGTGCCCGGCGGTCCCCAAGCCCAGTTTCCTATTAAATCCGGCGGGAGGTGCCTGGCTCCCTGGGGCTGGGTGGAAAGGGTAGTAGAGGTAGTAGAGGGGAAGTTGCCCTCCGTCCCAGCCCAGTTTAGGAGCCGACGACCTCCCCTCTCCTTAGGCTGCTCCTCGGACGTTCTTGGCTCAGGGCGGCGAAAACTGTCGAAGACCTGCGGGCCAAGGACTGCTGAGCACCTCCATCCAAGGTCCCCAATGCTTTTCTCCATCTACCCTTTAGAGTGGTGTCACGATTGCCACTGGAGAGGCGAAGTGACTTGCCCTAGGTCACGTAATTTAAATGGCAGTACTGGAGTTTCGCACAGAACCTGCCTCGACTTAAAGCCCTTTGCTTAGGCCCCATTACCTTCCTCAAACCTTAACTTAGGAGAGTGCAGGCGCTGGGGACCGCAGAGTCATTTTTGTTGCCCAGCGGTGCCGTCGAGTGCAGCTTTGGGCCCAGGCGCAGAACCCAACCGCGCATCCCCAGCGCGCACTTCGTCCACCCGGCTGCCAGAGCGGACACATAGGTCCGGCCTCGGTTTCCCCCTTCTGAACAAAAGCGCGCACAGGGTGCTCCCCGCACCGAGCCGGGACTGTGGCCCCCTGGAAGGTTCTCTCTCCTCCTTTCCTCGCTTCCCGGACCCTCCTCTGGGGACAGACGGACCGCGCGCGTCCTCGCCGCGGCGGCGGGTCGAGTGGGTGGGGTTTGCTGCACTGCCGCTGCGGCGGCGGCGACGCCAGTGGATCCTCCGGTGACTCTGGGGCGGGGCTGTGGGGAGGGCACGGACTGACAGACGGACTCCGGCGGAATGGGGGGTGTGGCTGTTCCGCCAGGGTCCCCAGGGTGGGAGAGCGGCTCCGCGGCCACCGGTGCCCGGACTCCCTCTGTCTGCTAGACATGCTCTTCCTCTCGGTGAGTTGTTTTGCTGTCGTCGCGGGCCGGATTCATGGCCTTAGTCACGCCCCGGGGGAGGAGGAAGGAGCCTGGCCGCTTCGATCCGTGTGGCCTGGATAGGGCAGGGCAAAGGGGAACAAACTGACCCGCTACGCTCCCCGGCCTCCTCCCTTTGGGGCATGTTGATCCGCGGCTGCGCTCCATGTTCCAGTTTCATGCAGGCTCTTGGGAAAGCTGGTGCTGCTGCTGCCTGATTCCCGCCGACAGACCTTGGGACCGGGGCCGACTCTGGCAGCTGGAGATGGCGGACACGAGATCCGTGCACGAGACCAGGTTTGAGGCGGCAGTGAAGGTGATCCAGAGTTTGCCGAAGAATGGTACGTGCGCTGGGCCCCGGCTGGAGACGCCTCCTGCAGAGAGCCCCGAAGCCCCGGCTTACCTCTTTTCACTTTTTGGTTCTAGTGTTGTTTATTTAGCCTACTTTTTTTTTCCGTGTAGGAGCCATGTAGTGGAAGGGGAGCTATTGAATATGAATTAATTAACTTTTGATCTTCCAAACCGGAGAAAAATATAATATCCAGATTTTAAGTAGTTCATATTGTTGAAAACAGAAGTCTTGTCACTTAATGACTGCGGATTTGGGTATACTAAAAAAAAAAAAAATCCGGGCCAGGCGAGGTGGCTCACGCCTGTAATTCCAGCACTTTGGGAGGCCGAGGTGGGTGGATCACCTGAGGTCAGGAGTTCAGGACCAGCCTGACCAATATGGTGAAACCCCGTTTCTACTAAAAAATACGAAAATTAGTCGGGCGTGGTGGTGTGCGCCTGTAGTCCCAGCTACTGGGGAGGCTGAGACAGGAGAATTGCTTGAACCCAGGAGGCAGAGGCTGCAGTGACCCGATATCGTGCCACTGCACTCCAGCCTGGGCGAGAGAGCAGACTCCGTATCAAAAAAAAAAAAAAAAAAGCCAAAAAAACAAAAACAAAATTCTAGGCTGGGGTGCCTAATGCCACACACTCATAGGTCTACCAGCTGAAGCCTTTTGAAAACTTTTGATATGAAGGGACAGAAAAGAAAGAATATAGTCAGTTGTGAAATACTTACTCTTTATTTTAATAAATATATATTTTCTACCTTTTTATTTGCTATTCCATTCTATATGGTTCTCTTTTTTATATTCATATTGGACCTTCTTTCCAGCTTGTGAGAAAAAAGTCATTCCAGTTGCTGAACTCTTTCTTGTATTTAATGTGTTATTTCTCTGGCTGCTTTTTAGATTTCTTTTCTATCTTGGGTTTTCAGCAATTTGACTAGTAGGTGTGGTTTTTCTTCATATTAACCCTGTTAACGATTTGCAGAGCTTTTTGAATTTGTAATTTTATGTCATAGACCAATGTGAAGTTTTTGGCTACTAGTTAAATATTTTTCTCTGTTCTAAATGCAGTCTTAGAGAGGAAGGCGTACTTTTCAATTCGTATCTTTCTACATTATATGAATTATGTTTCACAATAAACATATTTATTTATTTAGAGATGGAGTTTCGCTCTTGTTGCCCAGGCTGGAGTGCAATGGTGCAATCTCAGCTCACCGCAACCCCCACCTCCCGGGTTCAAACGATTCTTCTACCTCAGCCTCCCAAGTAGCTGGGATTACACGCATGCGTCACCATGCCCGGCTAATTTTGTATTTTTAGTAGAGACGGGGTCTCTCCATATTGGTCAGGCTGGTCTCGAACTCTCAAGCTCAGGTGATCCGCCCGCCTAGGCCTCCCAAAGTGCTGGGATTACAGGTGTGAGCCACCGCGCCTGGCCCAATAAACATATTTAGAAAGTAATGTTAGGTACTACTACTGTGCCACAATTGTAAAGCTAGCTGAATACAACAATAATACTATAGTATTTAATATCATGGTTTCTGTTTTCATTAATTATCATCTGGCTAGGTAACGAATAGTCAACACAAATCATTCAATAAAAATTAATTAAATGCAGATTCAGGAAGTTTTTAAAACAAATACACATAAAATAGTGTTCCATTTGTAATTTCTTTCCTTCTACGGTGTTGTCTGAACCTTTTGTAATTTCAGACATTCTATTGGAGGAGGACATACGGGGAACTGAAAGATAAGAAAGAATAAACAAAATATAAAGAAATAACATATAAATTTGTTTAGGTATTGATTTTTTAAGTCCCTGATTATTAGAGTTTATAGAAAGGTATGATTCTAAGAGCGTTATGTAAGTAGTATGAGTATGTTTACACTTTCTCCTAAAGCACACGTTTTTATAGTTTTTTGAAAACTGGTAAAGCTAGACTGATGTCTCTAGGCCACTATCCCTGTTGACATTCCTTATTAGGAAACCGGTATAAAGTACACTTTGTATTTACATAACATTTAAGAAGGTATTGCAAAGTTTTTTTTTTTTTTTTGAGATGGAGTCTCGCTCTGTCACCCAGGCTGGAGTGCAGTGGCCCGATCTCAGCTCACTGCAAGCTCCGCCTCCCGGGTTTACGCCATTCTCCTGCCTCAGCCTCCCGAGTAGCTGGGACTACAGGCGTCCGCCACCTCGCCCGGCTAGTTTTTTGTATTTTTTTAGTAGAGACGGGGTTTCACCGGGTTAGCCAGGATGGTCTCGATCTCCTGACCTCGTGATCCGCCCGTCTCGGCCTCCCAAAGTGCTGGGATTACAGGCTTGAGCCACCGCGCCCGGCCTTTTTTTTTTTTTTTTTTTGAGACCAAGTCTCACTCTGCTACGCAGGCTGGAGTGCAGTGGCGATATCTCGGCTTACTGCAGCCTCTGCCTCCCAGGTTCAAGCGATTCTCCTGCCTCAGACTCCCCAAGTAACTGGGATTACAGGTGCCTGCTACCACACCCGGCTAATTTTTGTACTTTTAGCAGAGACGGGATGTCACCACGCCGTGTTAGCCAGGATGGTCTCCATCTCCTGACCTCGTGATCCGCCCGTCTCGGCCTCCCAAAGTGCTGGGATTACAGGCTTG